>NC_056731.1:982894387-983096887 GCF_019279795.1 Protopterus annectens
TAAATTAAGCATAGAAGTCATCTTAGATTGATTCTCCTCGTGTTTCAAAACTTTCAATACATTTGGGTCTTATGAGGTCAGCAGATATGCGTGGAGTCCCACAATTGCAGATCTATGCATGTAATCAATTTCAAGAAGACCCATCCCTCCTTCAGAACAGGGATAATGTAATCTTGGTATACACTGATTTTTATAGCTCATTTGGTAAGCATGAAGCATCCTTCTTGTTTTCCTGTCTAATCTATCCAACACGTTTTGGGGCCAGTCAATCACTCCAAAACTGTAGCCATGGCCTAAGCTGTTAAGTAAACAACATAATGGGTTAATAGCAAGGCAGAATAGCTACAGTGACAGAGAGTCACCCTGGAATATCCCTCTTTCAATTTTTTCCCCTGGGATAATAATCTGTCCTTTATCATGACTTAATTGCAAAATGGTCTGCCACAGTTTCATGGTCACTGTAATGTAATCAATTAGTATAGTGTGTATCTTATACATTTTAAGCACTCTTTTATCTATGAATGTGGGATACTATCAAATGCTTTTTATAGTCAATCGATGCCATACTTAGATTCTTCCCCTTTTTACAGTTCTCCAGTGTGACTTTATTTAACAACAAATGATCCTTTGTTCCATATGACTTTCTTTTATTGCCCTTTTGTTCTTTTGCCATAATTGAGTTTTTTTCTAAATGACTATATACCCTGTCAGCATCAGTTCCCGTGTATAGTTTATACGTCATTGGAAGGCAAGTTATCCGTCTATACTTTTTAGGGTAGCTTGCAGGTTCACTCTTAAGTAGGAGCATTGTTTTGTCTGTTGTTAGCCAGGCTGGTATCTCATTGGGGTGTACATATAAATAGTTCTTACTCATGGATAAATCTTTGTGGAAAGTTGTTAATACTTTTAACCAAAAGTTAGGTACTGCATCTGGGCCTGGGGTTTTGAATTAGAGGATTTTCTTAACTTTGTTTCAGTCTCTCTGGCTGTTACTTCACCGCATTTCATATCCTGCACCTTTAAACTTCTTATTCTTTCTTTAACTTCTTCTATCCGTTTAACATATTTGTTATGTTCCACAGGATCTTCATAGATACTTCTCAAAAATGTATCTATTTCCTCATTTTTTTGGTGGTCTTTCAGTTCCTTTTATCTTGTTTCCCAATTCTCTATAAAACTTTTTTGGGTCATCAATAAAGTGCTTATTTTGCACTTTTCATTTATACTTATCTGTGTATCTTCTATGTTTTTCTACCTGTGCTGAAATTTTTAGTTTATTTGTGATAGTGCATGATAGATCCTGGTCTGTTCTAATACTGCACATTGCTTTAATCACATCTACCTTTCTTCGTAGTTTTGTTTATCTATTCCTCTTCTATAGTCTTCTAACAGTAACACTTGTCTTAATTGCTATATAGTTTTATCTGTTTGATACTTGTATGATGGTATTCAGTTTATCCCCTTCCTTTCCCTCACTACCCTGTGTTCTTGTGGTAGAAAGTTATCAGTTATTAATTTAGCAGCACAGTAATATATCCTGTTTATTTCTGTTATATCACATGTATCTCTATGGGCAGTCCTAATTACTGTGTTCATTTCTTTTATCAGACTTCTGCAGTCTATTTCTCTCATTGATCTTAATATGTCTATCCATGTCTATTAAATCAAGCAACTCTTCTCTTACCTCATTTTCTTCCAAACTGAGGGCACATCCCTTGTTTTCCATTTCCTGTGTGCATTCTATAGAAAGTTCTATAGCATCTTCCCGTGGCACTTACTCTTCAATTTCATCCTGTGTCATCCTTGATTTGTCATACGGGAACTCACTGGCCTATCATTCCTTAACACAGACTGCATCAGAGTTTCCACAGTTTCCTATTCCTTTCCTTGCTGTCTAACTTCAAGTGATCATTTATACTAGTTTCCTGTGGAAGGCTCCAAAATATCTTGATATTGCACCTGACCAATTGTTTCCTGTTCCACTAGTTTCCCCTTAATTTGGATATCCATTGCTCTATCCTGTTGTGGGGCTTTCTGAATTTGATTTTCTACACTGACTCCTTCACTTTGCAGGTACTCCATTACCTCAGTTTCTATTTCTTTAACTTCTCCATTACTAATCTCCTTTTCTCCTTTTCCTCTTTGTCTTCTTATTTTTTTGCATTGTAAAGTTTGCCATGTCTGGATTCCTTTGCCTGCATTTCTCTTCAGATATCTTTGGTGCTGCTCTTTTTGCATTGGTTAGTATTGCTTTCTCCTATGCATAAATATTACACCATATTAAATATCTTTTTTCTTTCTCATGCCCATATTTCTTCTTCAGATGTCTCCTGATCTTCCTGTTTCTCCTTAATTTGGAGACTCACTCCATCATGCTGTGATGTAACCTGTGTTAGACCTTCTACACCAAATCCTTTACTTTGCAGGCAATCCATAATTTTGACTTCTATTTTTTTAACTTCTACTTTACTAATCTTCATTTTTATGTTCCATCTCTGTGATATTATTTTTTATATTGTGAAATTTTCCATAGCCAGATGCCTTTACCTGTATTTCTCTTCAAATATCTTTGGGGCTGCCTTCTTTATATTCATTAATTTGGCTTTCTCCTTTGCATAAATATTGCACCATATCAAATCTCTCTTTCTTTCCCATGTCCATATTTCTTTTTTATACTTTTCAAATATTTCTAGGTTTTGTTGTTTATATTTTTGCACTTCCTCAGATGCTTCTTTTTACAAACAGATCAACGTTTCTTGATATATATACTGTTTTTCGGAAATCTGTTGTATTAATGAATGCAAGTTTTCATTTGAAGCTTCTGAGAGTTTTTCTTGTAGAAGTATTTTTCTTTCCTTTAATTTCTCTCTTAATCATTTTGTATATCTTGTGTCTGGAAATTCTGGGCTTTTTGCATAATAGTAACAATACATAAATTCTTTCTTATCCTCAATAGTCCACTCATCATCTTTATGGCTCTTCTTTGGCCTATCAGTTTTTGTGATTTTTTTGTGGACTGTTACTTCCTTCTACAACATGGGGGCCATCCTCCCCTGGGCCTGACCTGGCCCCATTGTAAGAATGCTTCCATATTTTGAGGATTCTACCCTGTCATTTTTTCCAGTCCTGGCACCAGTGTACCTACCAGGACTGGCACTTTTTTATCCTGGGTCTTGTGTACCCAGCTATCTGTTTTAATTTTTGACCTACTTCTGTCCATGATATATGCTATATAAATACAGTCTGTATATCAGTGTTGCTTTGGTGAGATTTTGTGAAAACAGGGTCCACCTCGCAAAGTTACTCACCAAGACTTGAGGATGAATTAAATTTCAGCACTACTACTCTCCTTTTCTTGTTGACTTTTCATCTCTCCATTCAGACACTACATGCATAGAGGGTGAGTAGATGATATTACTTGGCTTTGATGCAAACAATGAACACTTTGATGTCTGATTACAGCCCTCTATGGCACAAGAAACAGAAGCTGCTGCTGAGGCAGGGTAATAGATTGTAATTTTGCCATTTCCAGGACAGCAGTAGCCAAAGCACATACTTCCCCCACAGTGTATTAAAGACAATATTATATATTCTCAGATTTTGGACCGCAACAGATTCACAGTACATTCTCCATCCTGCCATTCCACCCACCAATGATAGTGATGTGTAAGACACTTCTCAGTGCAGGCCACTCCTTCCAGTGTTGAATCAGTCTGGGACTCTGTGACTTTTCACGGGAGATTTCCACGCTGTGTTAAGAACATCACATGCAACAATATAAACTAGAGTATTAGCAGGAGACTGAAAATACTGGGTCCACTGTGTTGATCCTACAGCAGTCTTAAATGTCACTGGTAAATGTGAAGAATATATGCATACCACCTCTCCGATGAGCATGATCAGACTCAGAAGATATATGTTACTGCAGGAATATCAAGTCTTCAACAAAGGCAGCAACAAATGTTCTCACCTCTGATACTGCAGTCTCTGCTTTCACATGCACTGCAACTCACCTACACAGCATGTCAGTTTAACATCAAATCCATTGCTAACCACTGTGCCACCCTAGGTTTGCAAACCTAAGGTTGGACTCTCTGTTGGCAGAGGTAGCCAACACTGTAGCAACAGTGGCATCATCAGTCCAGTAGGCACCAAAATAATCAGGTCCACAGCTACTTGGCTGAAGCTCTTCCTACAGCTGAGATGTCAGTGTTCAGCAGAGCAAAGCCAGAGGAAGAAGCAGAATCTGTGATGAGATATGTATAAATAGAACACATTATTTCCTCTACCGTCCATAACCTCCAAGGACGTCTTCATTTATAACATGTGGTATTCAAAGCATTCCTGGTATAGTGCTTGAGCGACAAAGAGTTAGGGAACCAGCCTGTCCCACTGGTGACCAAAGGCTAGAATGGGCTCAGATGACTGGTAAGGATGATCAAGAAGCTAGAATGAAGTGGCTGATTGCCATCGCTCTTATCTTGGTGATGGCCTTCATGTGAATAGCTACTTGTGCAACCATTTGTGAGACTAGAAGCTTTAGGCTTATCTGTTCAGAAAAAGGATGTGAAACACAAGCTGACATCATTGTATATACCTCTTAAAAGTACAGGAATTATGCAGTATCTTAGCTACAGCGAGAAGAAAGGGAAATCTGGGAGTCACTGCCCAAGACTCTAAAATTTAAATTGCAAGGCTAACGTCCTGAGAAGTCAGGGGTCTACATAGTGCAGTGGCATCTGGGATTTTCTGTTAATTATTTATTTTGCTTTTTTTCCCCTGGGTTTGTCCAAGTGGGATTAATCAAAACACCTTTTCAGTGGAGGCCCGGGGAGAAAAGCTCCAATATGCTGCAAACATTTTTAAACAGCCATTCAGTAACATACATGGACAAGCTTTAATTAATACATATTAATAATTATGCATGCATACATTTGCTAATTAGATTACATTCATATGAAAGAAGAGGTAACTATTACAATATAAAAGATACTTATGCTTTAGAACATGTTGAACACTAAGCATTTGAAGAGGTGCATTAGCGGCTTTGTCAGATAAATAACATATCATATGATTAGTGCTTAGAACTCCAAAGATGCGGAGGTTAGGAAAAGAAACTAGGCAGGGCTGAAAGGCTAGTATTGTAGTTAAGATATGAGATGTAAATCAGGTTCAGAGATAATTTTATAAATATATATGAATATCACAAGATTTGTATTAGAAGCTTAGATGTGGGGGTGAGCAGTATCACAAAACAATACATTTATTTGGGAGATGCTAGCAAAACTATTCAGGTATTGGTAAAGACTGGTTGTGGGGCAAAAGTATTCAGAATGAAGAGAAATGGTTTGACAGTATGACAAGCAAAATATTACAGTGGTCTTTATCCTTGAGATGTACAGGAGCAGATCCATTGATCTGATAGGTGAAGTTTTAGTTGTGTTTTAAATGAGTTTGCATTCTGAATGGATTTCAGGAGTAGGGATTTGGTTCCATAGTTTACCTACAGTACTGAAATATAGAGTCAACTGCAGTATTAGATGATTTGGTTATAGTGCTTAGTGATTTTTTTCTCTAGAGCATAACGTTCTGTTGGAAGAGTAGAGCTGTATTAAAGGTCTGGACATTTTTCTGGCTTATAAAGATCTGTGTATATTGTAGCTATCTGTTTAAGAGTTACTGTATGTGTTGTGGTAGTTCTAATCAGTTTAATCCTCTGAGGGCTAGGCAATGGTGTGTTCTGTTGTTATAGTTTACTGTAAAATTGGCTATTTTATTATAACATTGCTCAAGTTTGGACAGTTGTAAAATTTGAATTTAGTGAAGACTGGGGCAGTATAGAAAAGACATGATGATGAGAAAGTAGAAGCTACACATCTTCTGGCTATGTCAATGAGGGGTAGTTTCTACTCTACACTTGCACGTAATACACATGTAATTAGCTATGGATGTTCCACAGTGGAGTGGACAAGATGTACAGGAATATAGCCAATGGGTCAGTGTTAGGTCAGGGACTAGATAGTTTATGAAAATAGTTGGTGGATCAATGTGCATTTCCCTAGACATTCTTGATTGTGTTTCCTCCAAGTCTGTGAAGCATTGCATTAATGGATACTGTATTCCAAAATCAGTTACTATGTTGACCTGAAATTTAAAAATATATATTAACATATATTATCTTCACACTGCATTTATCATTACTCCATAGCACACATGTATCCACTCATTCAGTTATGCCTGTCACTGAAACTTCCTGCACCAAGGAGAATAACTGATGGTGAACTTTTATTAGTTCCCTTCGTGGCTGCAGTGCCTCTCCCCTGATGGCTGACTTTTGTTAGTTCCTTTACTGGCTGCAGTGCCTATCCACTGTCTTGTAGTAGCTGTAGATCCAGTACCTTCATCTTAGCCCTGTCATGCATGTACCTGTGCTGTTCTGTAATCAGGAGTGTATATTCACCCACTGACTCGGCTTCCATTAAAACATCTGCCCACCTACAGTACCTAAGGTTCTAATTTCTGTGTCAGGAAGGCACCATCTGTGTAGTGAATATAGTAACAGAGATAAAACAACTGGAATTCATATCTTTAGAAAAGGGAAGGAGCAAACTACATAGGAAAAAATGGGAATTGTGGGAACAATATATGCAGAGCAGGAACAAGGTTTAATAGGGAGGATTTGAATGAGCTATATAATGCTTAACTGACAATGACTAGATGGCTTATAAGTGATGCATGCTGTTTGCAACTATAGCAGCTTCAATGGTGTCTGTGGTGTAAACTGTAACTAAAATTATATCATTTTGTATGTTTTTCATTTATATAAATGTAAGATTGCCTTTTTCATATGTGTAAATTTAATAAAGATGTTTGGAAAATAAACATTTACTTGCACAGTGGTCTTCTCTAGCCAAGGATGGTAGGGCATTATCCTCAAAAATACAGATACTAAAAATTAATAGCAGTACAAAATCAGAAAGGAGACTGGTATAAATGCCATATTAAATTGTATGGAGACCCTTGTGTACACATATCAGAATACCATGACACTTGAAGACAGATTTACTTCTGCCATTTTAGAAGGTCACATCTAAAAACAGTAAGATTCCCAGTACAAATAGGCTAATAAAAGTGGGATACCTATTCTATCTTATTCAGAGCAGTTATGCTGTACAGTAAAAGGAAGACTATTAAATGCATCAAGAACTATAACATTATAGAGCATGTGCTCCAGCCTCGTTCAGTCCAAGCCCATTTCATGATAATAGCAACCGTTGTCCTTTATTAAATTGAAAAAATGAGACTTTGCACCTGCAATAGCATAGTACTAGAAAGGACTCTTACTTCATCAAGCTGCAATACAGTTCCTTTGCTAAAGGTTTGCTTCTCTCATCCATTCCTGTAGATGCAAAGTGAAAAATTAAGCCAGAGTAATATAAAGATCTGCTTCATAACAGTGTAACATCCTCCTTCCCAGATTAGAGGAAGAGACTGGGACCTGTAGCCGTATACCTGACTCTATGCTAATCTACTCCATCATAGTAATGTGAACTACCTATTTTAAAGAGTAAGGGAACATTATAGTCTTCAGAACACACCCTCATGGAGTATAATACCATAATGGTAAAGGTATTTTTCATCCATGTAGTGTTGTCTGTCTCTGTTAATATATGTAAAATCTATTAGTGTAAGCATTTGCTGATTATCAGAGTCCACAAAATAACCACAAAACACTGATCCTGCAGACTGTCACATTACACGTATACTAATTCCAGGTCTACTTCAGAAGACTGAAAAAACAAAAGACTGATTCCCAAAATACTGAAAACTCAAAATAATGAAAACATTTTAAAGCAGAGGGCAAGACCCCCTGTACCCTTCACGTGGGGGGCTGTGCCCCCCCACTCCCTATGCTAATTATATATACTGACTCCAAGATTGCACAACAGTGGAGAAGGGGCAAACTCCATCCTTCAGTATTTTGAGTTTTCAGTATTTTGGGATTCAGTCTTTTGTTTTTTCAGTCTTCTGGAGTACACTCACAATTCCATAACTAAGTGCTTAAATAATTATCCAGTCACTTCCTCTGGGGTCACTGCTCAAATTATAATGAGATTTAGTGGGTCCTACAAACAATGTAAGATAAACTAGATGAACAAACATCTTTCAAGCAAGAGTATCTTTGAACCTCTCCAGTCCTTTTTGACAGTGAAGTTGTCATGTTGCAAGCAGTGCAGTAACAAAGTCAGCAGTTCCTATGGGTGGCAGCACTACCTACTGCTCCAGGCTTCTCAGATTCCTAGCACAAGAAAACTGGACAAAGTCTAAAATAATGGGGGGTGCAAAGCCCCAAATTAGGGACAGATTTTAAATATTGCTCTTATAAACATAGAAAGCTGCTAGAATAACATGATTTATTCTGAAACTCAAACATTCAAATGAATGTCATTATGTAGTGATATCAATCTTCAACAATTTGTTAGGAAAACACATTTTATGTGGAACAGACTAAAAATATGATGCAAAAATCTTGACAGTTGAGAGGTATGTACTCATGTGCATAACTCTGTTTCCACCTGCCAAACACAAACCTGTCATTACTGACAGCAATTAAGTTGCTGTGATGTAATGATGCTGGCAGCCCTTCCAGGGCTATATGACATCATGAACCTTGTCTGCCTGTAACTCCACCTCCCCAAACCATTTAAAGCATTTGCATACAGAATACTGACCCATGTGCTCATCATGTTTCATTGTCCCCTTCAAACCTATTAAGCTTTCTGTGAAATGTATTCCAGCCATCGGTTACCCACTTCCCATCACTGCTAGGCAAACACAGAACAAGTGTTTAGAAGATATTGTGTTTCTTTGTCTCATTGTATTAGTGGGCTGTTGTACATGTCCATCTGGCCCTGATCATTGACTGGAGCTACTAGGCTGTTGCATGACATTAATGTCTTCATGTTTCTACTTCATGAGTCATACATGGTTTCAATTAATGTTCACATTCTTTCCTTAGAAAACAAAATCATAAGCCACTGGTGATTCCCTTTCCTGCTTACTGTGGTCAGTAGTGTGCCACTGTTTGCCTGCCAATGACAATGGCTATGATGCAGTTGTAGTTTGCTTTCATGCTGATTTTGTACTCCATTTGTACTTTTACCTTCTACCATTGCTATGCAATTCCATTCCCACTGCAATGCAGTGTTCATAAATCATGTGCATTACATAGCCCTTATCAACAGGGTTCATATCTGTCTTACTGCTCACTTGTACCATACTTGAAAATCCTCTTAGAATTAACTTAACTTTGGTGACAGGAAAACTGAATCATTTACGAAGGAAAGCAGAAATAAATATATACTCATTATTGAGTACAAGATCTAAGAAAAAGTGTCTTGCAGAGGTAGGGGTATGTCAAACAAGCCAACTCCCTGTATTGTTCCATAAGGTAATGGGGACCTAAAAGTCTGTGGATGAAGACAACTATCATTTTAGATAGCCTTTAGACACAATCCAATACAACATGTTAATAGGCAAGTTAGCTAACTCTGGACTGGATTGTATGGTGAGATGTAGTAGGACAGCAATGCAAATTGCGGTAGTGGTGCTGCAGTAGCATTGTCGCCTCACAGTAAGATGTTGTCCTGTTCGATTCTCAGCTAAAGCATCTTCTGTGTGGAGACATGCATGAATGGGCGTACCTTCACTGAAGGTTGTGCATCAGGGCCAACAATTCAGCATGTAAAAATCTACTGCCAATCATTAGCGGACTGGAGTTCCGCTGTGGCGACCCCTAACCGGGAAAAGCCGAAAGACAACAACAACTGAAAGGTAGGAAAATGCCAGTAGCAAAAATACATTTTAAAGGGGCATTATCTGGATCCATCTCTCAGATTCTGTGACACTACAGATGTTAGAAAAAAACAAATATCTGCTTTGCATCAGTATAATACTCCCTGAATTCACACTGCATTGCTAATAGCTGGATTGCCAGCTCACTCCACTTAAGAACAGTCTGCAACATGGAAGATTTTAAATGCCAGTTGAATAAACTCATGACAAATAAATGGCTCTGCACCTGCACTACCCCAGGTTAAAGTGGTACTAACAGAATTATATGAACTTCTACCATAACTGTCACCTGTACAAACATAATGCACTATTATCACAACTATAACCTCCTCTATCATCTCCTTAATGTTCTTTGAGCCTCGTCTCCTCCTTTGTTTCCTTGGGCTTCTCTAACTCTTCATCATTTCTTTCTCTGTTCTAAATAAAAAAATAATAATAATCTATATAGCAATAAATATTCTTATGTAAACGCTGACAATCTTTACATACTGATGATATTGCACTTCATATACCTACCCGCATTAAACAAAATCATATACAACCATCTATCTGTTAGTTTTAACTGAAAATGTTTGCAAGTGATGTAACCAATGTTGAGAATGTCTGAATAATGGAACTGTTGCCCATAAATGAAAGTGACTGCAACTAATGAAACAATTTAAATTATGCTCAGGATGTCTGTATAACAAAGCTTTTCTCCCTGGGCCTCAGCTGAAAAAGGACACTGATCAGTCAAATTTTCCTGGTAAACAAATCCAAATAAATGACAACTAACTAACTAATTAAATAAATAAATAGATAGATATAGATAGATAGAAAGATAGATAGATAGATAGATAGATAGATAGATAGATAGATAGATAGATAGATGGATAAACCAGAGATCCATATAAAGCTGGAAAAATATATAAGGCATTTTTTTTGTTGAGAAAAGAAAACCAAGGCAAGATTTATGAGAGTCAGAAGTATGGCAGCTTACTCTATGTGCAAAGAACTATTTGATAATACAGCTACATGACAAAAAAGAAAGAAAGAAAAGATATATATTGGGTAAACATCTAACAGAATGCAAAAAAGCTTTTTAATTTTCTTCACCTAGCCTTTGGGCAATTCTGTAACTATCAAGATATTTGTATGTTGTTTATAGGCATAATACAGAAAATTTGTCTTTAGTAATCTTCTTTCAGCTTTTCCCGGTTAGGGGACACTACAGTGGATGACCTGTCCACTCATGATTGGCAGTGGAGTTTTTACGGTGTCGAGTTGCCAGCCTGGTGCCCAACCTTCCACAGAAGGCACACACACACACATGCACTCACACCTAGGAACAATTTAGAGTGTCCAATCCACGTACAGCATGTCTTTGGGATGTGGGAGGAACTGGAACACCCGGAGGAAACCCACACGACCACAGGGAGGACATGCAGACTCCGCACAGAAGGCACCCCAGCCAAGGATCAAATCAGGGATCCTCTTGCTGTGAGGCGACAACGCTAATCGCTGCCCCACCATAGCTGCCATAATAAAATATACAATTTCATAAAATCTCATTACATTGTTACATTATTATATTATTATGCTATTACATTATTCTAAATGTTACCATCATATATATTACTTACAGGAAGTATGAAAGAATTACATTAAAAAAATTACTTGCTATTCGAAAAGTACTGACTTTTCAAAATGCTACTTTTACCCACTAGACAAATTCAAGATGTACCAGGTGATAAAGGGATGGCGTTTTTTTTATTTTACTTGTTAATACATTTCCTTTTCCTGTTATCTCTCTTATTTTTTTCTGACCTGTGCAGGCATGGTAGAAAAGATGGCTGCACAAAATTGTTCATGCGAGAGAAAGAACTGGTAATAAAAAAGAACATAACAAAAGGATATAGATTGATTGTTAAAGCAATGACAATATGAATTATGATATATGCTTTGAGCTGGAGAAAATAAATGTATATCTTCATGTGACCTTAATGTTAATGGCAGACTGTTCCACTGAGCAGGTTCCATAAATAGGGAACACTTCAGATAAACTACTTACTTTGTGTGCAGGGACACGCATTTAATTTTTTAAGGAAGTAGATAAATGAATTGTATTGACTGGTTGATATGTCCTAAGCATTAGAGAAAGGCTTTTAGAAGAATGTTTTAAAAATTAAGGAGCATATTGCAAGTCTGTCACTAGCTTGTATAATACAATCAAGACAGCAGGTAAAGGGCTGCAATGGATAAGGCCAATAAGGACAAATGTCAAGCAGTTTGAAGGTACTTGCTTTCTCATTCAGTGTAAGCAGTCAGAAAGAAAGGCTTGCATCTGTAAGAAACTGCGTTTAGTTATGTTGGCCTGCATTGTATATCATAACCTATCCTTTAGATAAGTTAAGTAGTAATATTTTTGATTTTACTATTAAATGATCTTTGCCACATCCTATGATAAGCTGAGTGGGAGATTTTTGTGGTGGTGAGAAGATGAAGTGTTAAACATGTACGAAAAAAAGAGAAGAGACTAAATATTTATCATTCTGAGTCTGAGTTGCAGATTGTACTTGGAAATAAAGAATGCTTTTTAATATGACATTACACAATCTCTTGGAAATAATACTTTGGAACAATTCTGAATGACAGAGACATAATTTTTCTGGGCAGAAAATGGTAAAAGCATTTATACAGATTCTATAACAGAAAATATTAAAGACAGACTAAAATAGCATAATATACATAGGTAGGGGAAAGACAGATACAAAAGCATTGTTGAAACATTTGTATACATTGGTAGAAATAAAGTCCAGGATGCCAGATTCTTCCCTAAGATAGCCATTCAAAAATAAAGATCCAGAATAATGTGTGAAATCACTTTTTTTCCTAAGTAAGGATGTAGACATATAAGCAGACATCCCAAAGAAGTAATAAAATCAAAATCAAATTTATATACAAATCATTTAAAAGGAATATATGAACTGTAATGGGATGTTAAAGATGAATGCAGGATCACTATCTAGCACAAAAATAGAACAGCTCTCAAATATAGTGCAATCATTTTTTTTTTTTTATTTTTGGTCCAGAGTTTGAAAGAGAAGCTATAGCTGTGGTGGTGGTGCTGCGGTAGCATTGTCGCCTCCCAGTAAGATGTTGCCCTGTTCGATTCTCAGCTAGAACATCTTCTGTGTGGAGACATGCGTTAATGGGTGTACCTTCGTTGAAGGTTGTGTGTCAGAGCTAACAACTTGGCATGTAAAAATCTACTGCCAATCATTAGCGGACCGGCGTTCCGCTGTGGTGACCCCTAACTGGGCAAAGTCGAAAGACACAACAAAGTTTGAAAGATAAACTAGTTTCAGCACAAGGTCTTCAACAGTATCTAAGCTGTTTAGGCAAAAAAAGAACACATTATATAATTTCCTAATGATGACATTATCAAACGCTGACCAGTGCATACAAATAAAGTGCAAAAATGTTAAAGACTATAACAAAGGATTGTTAAATGTTTACTATGGGTAAAAGTAGGAGACCAGATTAGCCAAGATTTTCTTAAATACCATTAGTTTCTGTGAGTCTAACATTTTATCCAGTCATTCTTTAGTTAAGCTATCACACTCTGATATGAGCAATAACATGGCATATGGAAAGTAATTCTATTTAAAGGGTTAAGATCAAATACACCATGTTTTTAGGGTCTAAACAGTATAGAAGGAGTAACTGACATATAGTCAGTGAAATGAAAACATTGGTGCACTGCTCTTGTCAAGTACTTTAAAAGACAAATCTCATTTGTTTATATTTCTGTCTATGGTACACGAGCCCTTCAGTATGAAAGAAACAAAGTTCATCCAACATGAACTCCATGTACATAAGGAAAAACTGAGACACTGCAAACCACTCAAAAATATTTCAGTGCATATCTGCAAGAAATGACTTTTCTTACTGATAAATGTCGCCCTTCATCTTGGAATATGTGACAGTGTGTGACTCAGAAAAACATACTTCACTTAAACAGTCATTCCTCACAACCAGCATGCAGGCCAATTCCAAAATGCTTCCCTTTATTCTTTTCTTACTGTGGCAATGAAAGAAGCTATGAGATGATGGGATGGAAGATAATTATGGTCATTACATAATAGAATGTTGGCAGGTTTTACGGACTCTTTTTCTTGATTTTTTTTTATTTAACCATCATATACCACCAGTTCATTCACTGGGTGTACTGGACTTGCATTCACCTCCCTTCATTTCAACCAGACTCATGACTGGAGCCATTGAGGAGATTGACGGTCATGGTACCCCATCATACTGCTACGGGGGGGGGGGGCATGCTGGAACCAAGCACACAGTAGCAGCCATGCAAACTCCCCTGTGACTGCCTCAGGTGGGCCACAATAATTTTTGTGCAATGTCAGCCTCCTGATCAAGCAGTATACCTGCTGAAGTACAGAGTTCTCTAGACTCTTCTTTCTGTGATTGCAGTTAGGCAGGCTGCCTCTGTTCCCCCTCAAAACAGGTAACTCAGTTTCATCTGTTGACTCACATCATTCACTTTCTTTTCTCTCCAGCATCCTTGGTGCTAATTGAACACCCATTATCTGGTGCACAGTCAGGGCTTTATTCCCATGTGACATAGGTCTGAGGACATTTTGCCCTATTGCTTTTGACCAACAGGTATGGCGTATTCCAATTTCAGTAAAGGTCTTCCTGTTATCTGCTTAAAACCAGATATGATGCTCATATAACACACATTCTTTTGTCTGCACATCCTAAATTCATAATGTATATAGAGTACATGCATGATGTATTTTGATCAGAGCTGTAACTGGCTACAGAAACAGATGCTTGGTGCCAGAGCCATGGGCTCAAGCTCAATACCAAGAAATGTATTGTTATCCCCTTTGGGAAAAAACATGAATCCATGAATTACCATATAGGTGGCAGTACACTAAACACAGAAAGTGTGATAAGAGACTTAGGGACACAGGTGGACAGTGGTCTCACCTTCGATAACCACGTCGCCACAACAGTCAGGAAATCCTTCTATGTGGCACACCTCATCACGAAGGGCTTTTCATTCAGAAAAAAGGAGGTCATTGTCCCACTGTACTCATCCCTCATTAGACCCATTATAGAATACAATGCCCCATTTGGTATGTACCTCTCAAGACATCTGCAACAACTGGAAAGGCCTCAGAAATACCTCACTAAAAGAATCACAGGCCTAAAGCAGATGCCCTATGCTGACCGCCTTAAAAAACTCCAGCTATACTCTGTCGCATATCGTCTTCTCAGAGGTGATCTCTGCTTAACATACAAGGCCATGTCAAACCCAGAGCTGTTGGACATGCTACACTTAAAGAAATCCCAATCCCTCAGAGCTACACGCTCCAGGGATCTAAACCTTGTCATCACAATAAACAAAACATGCTGGAGGGATAGGTTCCTGACCCAGAGACTCCCCAGACTCTGGAATAGATTGCCCATACATGTCAAGCAGAGTTTGGACCTCTTCAAGAGGAACCCTGACGATTGGATGGGAGAAAGGTAATTCACCCCAGGGATCACGTCAGTCACCCTGCTAGACAGGGGTCCAGGAAAGTAAATAATGTGGGAAGAAATAGCCAGGGAATTGTTATGGCTAGGCTTGTATAGGCCCTAGGGCTGATAGCTTAGTACCAACCTATGAACCTATGAACCAACCTATGTAATGCCTGATGCCCCTTCTTGGCCCAACCCCTCAATAAAGAGGAGCAACATTAAAAAAAAATAAAATAAAAAGGGACTTTGGCATACTCCTTATGAAGCTGATTGGTAGTACCCACACCCTCATGCCCATTCATCTGAAAAAAAAAAGCACTTCTGTTTATACAGCAGCAAACTAATTGGTAGAATAAGAGATTTTTACCAATTGTCTTCCTATAGCAGACACAATACCACTCCCCCACAGGGAGGTAAAGTGCACTTCTGCACTTCCAGATCACACTGTCTAACAATTTAAATCTAGGGCAATTATGTTCTTTATCCCACCTTTGATATACTACTAGTCATGATCCAGATTGAGACAACTGTACCATCTCCTTCACCTTACAACAGGTATGATGGCAGTGAATGCTACTCCAATGCATCTCAGGTTGACTTTCCCAAATCCTAGGACATTAAATGAGCCTGAACTGAATGGCACATTGTCAGGACTTTATCCTACTATGCCAAACAGCCATAGGCCAATGATTGGGTTATGACTGGATTAGATACTATTGTTTATCTAGATTTGTTAGATCTTTGCCAGAGAACTGAAGAGACACTTTATTATGAGATAATAAATGTAGTACCTTCAAACCATACCTGGCTCTTAGAAACTCAGAAAGCAATTATCTGCATCATTGACAGAGTCTTCATTTCCAATAAATAGGATCAGATTATTTATCCTTTGTTGAAAAGGTCCCACTAGGCTAGTTGTCTTCTTTTCTGGAGAGTCCCAAGGTGGTTTTCCTACAATATAGGAAATGTTTCCAAGGCATGAGGGGTACTTTAGGAGCTGTTGGATCTTTTAGATCCTTCTAAGCTAATGCAAAATCAAGCAGATGGATTCACCTTGGTTTAATACCTATTCTGAAGGACAACACACTTTGGACTGCAACACACCCCTCTGGCAATAAAACTACCTGCTGTGGGAATAAAACCCACAGCTTTCTACAACAAAGGTGAGTGTGCTCCCTGTTGCACTACTAACACTGGCTTTCAACTTGCTGAACATCATAATCAACAATAATCCATTCTCAAACCTGGATTGCTACCACTGGAGCTGGATGAAATGCATCTGTGCCTCCAGACCACACAAGATTATATCCCATATGATAAAGTGGTAAATGACTTATTCCTTGTACCTAGGGATATGCTAAATGGGAAACTTTTAATCACTGATGAATTAGAGGCTGTCTGCTACTCTTGAATTCAGTAGGAAAATAAATGCAGTGAATAAATACAATAATTTATCTATCAGCCTGTCAGTCAACATATCCACCCATATAGCCGTCCAGGCAGTCTTTCAGACAGATATTTTCTTTATATATTTTGATCACTATTGTTAAAAAAAACAGGTTTCCTTATCAGCAGAATCAGTTCACATATCATGCTTATTTCTGGTAAGGTGAGATATACAGTCATTCTTGTGTGTCCTGATTTTACACTCCAGACTTCTTCTAGTGTTTCATATCTGGCAAACTTCCGATAACATGTTAACAGGAGTCACTGATACTAGTTACCCAATAATTGATTCCACTTTTCCTAGACAACCAGTCACACTGTTCCAAGATTCTCCAAGATTGTTGACCTCCTTGCTCTGTCTTAGAAAATGAGGCCAAAATTACTAAGAAGTAAGTTTATTTTTTTCTATTTGCATACATGATCTCATCCTTCTGGTCACTATCTAAAGTTTATAACCAAAGCCGAGGATGCAGACTTAAACTGATTGATAAACTGAGACCTTCATCCCTTGACTCATCTCCTACTTCGCTGTTATGGTCTGGTACAATTCCTGTAGTACTGTTATAACCCCAACCCTCCTCTGTTTAATCTTGTGATGATACTACACTCACAGCAGAGCAAAAGCCCACACTCGTTATACTCTTTCACATGGGATAGCTATTTTCCCCAAGTTGTAGATAGCAGTCCACTGCTTTCTTTGACAGAATTGTGACTACTGATTTGAAAACTATGAATTTCATGACAACCATTCATCTGTAAACAAGTCCACTACATATCAAGTGGTCAATATCACTTGGGATGAAGAGAATACAAGATTATGCAACTAGCGAAGATACAGACCTCATATCCCCAAACTAAATAGGATGTTGCATTTACTTTAATATCCTATACATAAAATCACCAATGGGAGTCCAAACAACACATGTCCTATAACTATTTCAACTACATTTGACTTAATGGCAAAAATGCAGGTGCAGCTCTCTCTCAGTTCATAAAGGGTTCACATTGTGCATAACAGTATTCCTGGAATCACATACTCTTATATAACCTTTCCTCAAGCATCCAAATAACCAAAGTCTATCACTCCAGTGTAAAACCAAAACCAATGCCAACTAACAATATTGCCAGGAAAGCCACAGGAAAATGTATCATATAAAAATCATTTATTGACAGAGGGTTAAGTGCTCTCCTTCACTGCAATAGCAAACTTCATCAGATTAAATTCATTTGCATAACCCCTTCTTTTTAAATCAAATTATCAATTACCCATTAAATTCCATTTAAAATCATGGAATCAGAACTTCTCATATTGTGAATATCAATAACTTATTTAAAGCTTTAGATAAATTACTGTCAATAAATTACTTCATCTTAACCATAAACCATTTATATATATATATATATATATATATATATATATATATATATATATATATATATATATATCCTAACTGAGGCATCTTTCCTCTCCTCTCAGGTGTCTCTTTTTCTTCCCAAACATAACAAAATGACTTATATACATATGTACATACTCATACTGTGATGTCTATTGTACACGTTTATCTAAGACATTTTATATTTATTTTTTTGTAACATTTATGTTTGACACTTTCAGCTTGCTTGCAGACATGCTTTTCTCTTTTGCAGTGCATATTAACTTTATGTTTTTATATAAGTCTTATATTACCCGTAACTGTAACACAACTTGTAATTTTGCTTAACTGGAGTTTTTTCCCCCGAACCTCCGCTGAAAAAGGATCTGTGTCCAGTTGAACTTTCCTGGTAAACAAATGTTAAATAAATAAATATATATATATTGATCTACTTCCTATCATTGAAATTTCATAATGTTGAATTTCATAACATTGAGACCAAATATCTAAATCCCAAAACATTGAAAACCCAAAACATTGAAAACTCAGAACATTGAATGCATGCTTCATAACATTGAATATTAAAGTGCATATGTAAATAACATCCTCTCCATGTATAACAACACCTAACTAACACACTTTCTACTATGTTTCTGCAGGGGCCACGTCCCCGTGCACCCCCCATGTGAGGGGCTCTGACCCCCACACCCCCTGTAAATTAAATATACCAACTCCAAGATCACACTACGGTGGAAAAAAATTAATTTCCTAACCTACACAGAGGTTGGAACATTAAGTTTTTCCCACTGTAGTGCAATCTTAGAGTTGGTATATTTAATTAACGGGGGTGTGGGTGTGGGAGACAGTGTGTTTGTTAGTTAGGTGTTGTTCCAGGTGGAGGTGATATTACTTACTTGTGCAATGTAGTTTTTAAATATTATGAAGCACACTTTCAATGTTCTGAGTTTTTAATGCTTTGCGGTTTCAGTGTTTTGAATTTTTGATGTTATGGTCTCAATGTTATGACATTCAGTATTATGAAATTTCAATGTTATGAAGTAGACCCATATAAATATATATATATCTATATATATATATATATATATATATATATATATATATATATATATATATATATACACACACACACACACACACACACACACACACACACACACACACACACACACACACACACACATGCACACACAGATATATATATATATATATATATTGTTTACATATATTAAAATATTTCAACAATACATTTTAAGAGACCAAAAATACAGCCTATCCATTACTTAACTTTAACTTGAACTGCTTTCAACACTAAAATTCTATTAATACTAGCTTTGTCATTAATACTTGTATTTCTGTTGCATTTAATTTCTTCTTTTCAATGTATATTTCCCATTTCCTGCCTCTCACATTCTAAGGGACTTTTCTCAAAATAAAAAAAAAAAAGAAAAAACTTTTAAAAATTCTCACAGTAAATTACAATTTTAGTGTTACACTTATAACTTCCTTTATAATATATAGCTCTTGGGAAATTTTCAATAATTATATTCTTTCTCTCAAAAATAAATCAACATTGGGTACGTGCCCCACATTTAAACCTCCCTCCATACTTTTCCTCATTCTTCTTAATATTGTTTTTTTTCCATTACAAACTTTAAATTCTTCCCACTGTTATAAACAAATTAAGACTCTAATCCAGTCTGATCAAATAAGTTAAAACCACCAAACATTCCACTCTAATTCCTTGTAACAATATACTTTACTGTGTTGTTAGTGACATTATAAGTTAGTACTAACACTGTCTTAAAATTATCATTCTTTTTGAATTACTATAAATATATCCTTTACCTATCAAATATGAACAAAACCTTACACCTCTAGCCTTAGAATCCTCCTTGACCACCCCTTTAATAAAATCCAATGGGTAAACCCTGTTTCTAGACAATCCACACAATTTATTCACCCCAGTTTCAAAATTCTTTTCTTAAGATGTTATCTGAGACAACCTCACAAACTAACCCTTTACTAAATTCCTCTTTTGTGTGAAGGTTGTGCACTCAATAAATGCAAATAACTATTGGTCCAGGAAGGTTTCTTATAAATATTTGATGCATTTTTTATCATAATCCTTACTGAGAGTAAATTCCAAATAATTAATTTCCATATTGTCACAATCCATAGTAAATAAAAAAATCATTTGTCAATTGTTGTATTACTATATTGAGAAATTGCAATAATGAGCCAATTGCCCTTTCCATGAAATGAACATATCATCAAAAGCTGGAAATAAGAGAAAACTAAATTATTATAAAAGTTTCTAAAGTGTATTTTATCTCCAAATACAACAAAATAACATTTGCAAAAAATGAAACAGCTAACACTCCAAATGCCACCCCTCTCTTTTGCTTGAAATAGTCCCTTTCAAAATATACAAAATTATTAGTGAGCACTATCTTCATCAATTCTAAAACAAAATTGACCAATTATTGGCTAGAACTAGTCTCACTGGAAAACACCTCATGGAATTACTCAATTTCATGCTCATGAGGAATTACTAAAAAAAGTTCCTTCATATATATATAGTTACAAAAATCAAATGTTTATATAAAAACTATGTTGGCCAGTTCCCAAAGACAGTGCCATGATTCCTTAAGAACATATTTCTAATCATCAAAAAAAGTTTTACTATATGGGCAACGATCTTTGCTAAGAGTTAAGTCTTTGATCCCCAAGAAGCCACAGTGGGTTGTAATATGGGGGGGGGGGGCATTTATATCCTTTTGTACCTTTGGAATTCTAAATATAGAGGGAACATGTGGACTTTTACAGTCAAATGATTAACACTATTAACTGAAATTGTTCCATTTACCAAACTGTTATATAACCATATATCAATTTTACCATAAGCTCAATTAACTTCACTCCTTCAGCTTAATTCAAAATAGTCATCATTATTTAAATATTGGCACATTTTCCCCATATAGTCCATCACATTCATTAAAATTGCCACCCCCTTGCCCAGTTTCATTATTATTTTATCCTTTATATTCATCAAATTATTTAATACTTTATTCTGTTCTTTTGTCAAATTAAAAAAAAATCTACCATCCCTAATAGCTCTATAATTAATACTCCTAATATCTTTTTCACAGATCTTCTCAAAGGCCATTACCAGTGGTAATAAAGGGGGGATTAAAACTACTTGTCCTTCTACATTCCTGGTGATAACTACCATCCTCATTTAAAAACAAAAAAATTAAAATTAATCTTTCTTACAAATAATTTTAATTCCAATAAGGTGTCTACCAAACTGAATGATGTTGAAGGAAAAAAGTAAATCCTTTCTCAAAAATCTCAAAATGTTCTTTTTAATAACAATGCTGCTATAAATAAATATCTTAAAACCATCATGCTCATTCAGTATATCAGATATATTAAAATCATATCCAGCAAAATTTAATAAAATTTCTCCCTGACTCCTCCTCCCCATTCCCATCTCTCTCCTGGACATTGGTTCCACTTCTGGACCAAAATTTGGGGTTCATAACTGGTTGCCCATTCCCTGAGACTGCAATTGTGGACACCTCTATGGTAGGAGTGGAAACGTATCTGACAGGGAAGTATAAATTTCCACAAATTCATCGCCATTGTTGTGGCTCTGCACATTAGCCCCATCATGTGTCACCCCATAGTCATCACTTAATACTTGAAAGCTATTAAACTCTAACAAATATTGCTCTTTGTTATTCCAGGTACCCCTGTTCACCCTTACTATCACCTATAAAACTGCTCCCATTCTTTTCTCTTACCCCAGTTAGAAGCAGGGTAAGCTGCTCTGTTATCATATGCACTTTTGTCTCAACACATATTTCTCTTTGCATTTAATAATTACTTACAATACAAATAAGGCTTTTTAAAAACATCATTATACAGTAATTCATATGACTCACATATTAAGTTCTCTACTGTCTCTTTGTGAATCAGTTCTAAGTCTTGAACCACTTTGTGAAATTACCTTTTATTATCTTTCATTAGCAACCCGATATATTCAAGTCCAAAGTGATCAAATAGGTTCAATAAGTTCTTATGTAAAATCATCTGGGTATTTCTGTAACTTCAAACCCTTAGATGCATATCCTGCTTTTATATAATCTTCAAAGAAAACATTATATAGACTGCTAACAAATGTATAATTTTAGCAGCCTTTCAACATTTTTAATTTTATCAGTTAAACAAAGTCTCATCTCTTGTTCCTCTGTCTTACCAGTCTCATAATACTTAAGGGTAAACAACTTGTCCAACCATGAGCCTATGTCCCTTGCAGTCACTCCTTTGCTATTGCCATCTTACACAGAACACACAACTTGTTCCTCAATGTGTCCTCCTACAGAAGGTCCATTGTGGACTTCATCCATTCTTCTTACATCCACTCCTTGCTGACCGCTTTGCTGCCTCGTGTCGATAATCCAACACACTCCTTCAGGTCCCACATTTTTATCTGCATTGCATTCGTGTGCAGTATCTGAAAATCCAATGTCACTTCCTGCTTTATCAATAAAACTGACACTGTGTTTCCCATATCTCCACAGATTGTAATGTTAATAGCAGGTACTTTTCTCTCAACATTGATATTAGAGCTATTTGTTCACCCAGAACTAGACAAGTATGTTATAAACTCTATTGGCCACGATAAGTCACTTTTTGTTTTGTTGTCCTTACTTACCAAATTAATTTGTAAACAAACAAGACATATCCTGCATCTATTTCAGTTACACTTGACTTAATTGCAAAAATGCAGGTAAAATTCTCACTTGATACATAAACGGTCCGAACTGTACATAGCAGTAGCCCTAAAACCCCATTTTCTTATATAGCATTTTCACAAGCATTGCTGAATCCAGTCACATGTCTAATTTAAGACAATAAAATAAATGAACACTGCACTAGCAAACTCTCTCAGCACATTAAATATCTCTTAAAAGGGCAGAAATACCACTCAGTGTCCCATCACCATATAGAATGTGGATTGTTCAATCTGAATCAGCACCCTAGCCTAGACTTTCCCAATGAGGAGAATAACTCCTCTGTAACTGCAACTCATACTCTGCTGAAAATGGGGATGTCCACCCTACTTTGACAATTCAGAGCTATTCCCATCATCTTTCTTGCAACACTGAAACAGTGACTTCAGTAATACAGAAGATCTACTTTGGTAGGCTTAGTACCTCAAAACTGTTTAATTGCCACAATAACATCATCCACAGAAAAGTATTTATTCACTGTAATTTTTTCTGGCTCTGCCTACTGAAACAAAGACTCTACATCAGGTGACTGGATCTCTTGGTGTTTTTTTCACTTCCTGAGAAAGTCCTCAGTGAATGCTGACATTCCTCAGCTCTTTTTCAGAATAGTGGTGGGAATGTTCTGCCCTCTCCTGAGTCATTGTGCAGTTTGCCAGAAGCACCTTAAGGCTGGATGAAAGTCATTCCCCATGGTCTTGGCAAACTCCAACCATATCCCACACCAACTAATAACATGAAGAGAGGAAGCATAGGGGAAACAAAACCACAATCAGACAATCCTGCTACAAAAACACCAATCGTACTAGCAAATACAATGATCACAGCCGATTGCTGCAATGTGTACTCTAAAGACTGTATCCATAAATAAGCTGTAGTAAGATTTAACGAGTAGCAAGTTAGCACCCAACATTCAAAAATATGTTTTAAAGCCACACTTTGCACTTTTTTCCCTGGTAACTTCCAGGACTTCATCAGAGTCCACCCATATCTATGCATTCACTACAGTCACTGCTGCAGCCACTGACTTCCTGGCTTATAAGTACTTGTCAGTCAAATAAGGGTATCTACTGGTACCCATTGAAAGGGAACTTTCTTTCCTTTTTTCTCTCTTTAAGTTGACGGCATAAATATATACATCATTATACCAAATCTGTATAAATCTGCACAGAAAAACATATGCATCTCAGGTGTTGTTCCCCAATCTGGTGTCCCCCACAACTTTAAACTGAGAAAAAAATAATTAGTTTCCTTTTAAACTGAGATAAAGTGCTTGTTACATTTATAGCAAGCAGCTGCTACAGTTTATACCACACACAGAGAGCTAAATATCAATATTCAAAAATGCTGGCAATGCACTGAAGACTGATTGGCATCAGCTTATCTCACCCATTAACACTTTGCACCCAGGATGGCTGCTCCCTTATCTCACCCAGCCATATATCTGTTCAGGACACTGAATGGTTAAAATACTATAACGTACGTTACTGTGCATGCAGTGATATGCATTACTGTAATAATGATAGTTATTACAACAGACACAGTGATAAACATTACTTTAATGACTGTTATTGCATCAGAGGCAGTGATATGCATTACTGTAATAATGGCTGTTATTACATTAGAAACAGTGATGTGCATTCCTGTAATACTGACTGTTACTACATCAGAAGCAGGGGTGGTGGTGCTGCGGCAGCATTGTCGCCTCACAGTAAGACATTGCCCCGTTCTATTCTCAGCTAGAGCATCTTCTATGTGGAGACATGCGTGAATGGGCGTACCTTCTTTGAAGGTTGTGTGTCAGAGTTAGCAACTCGGCACATAAAGATTTACTGCCAATCATTAGCGGACCGGAGTTCCGCTGTGGCGACCCCTAACCGGGAAAAGCCGAAAGATACTACATCAAAAGCAGTGATATGCATTCCTGTAATAATGACTCTTATTACAGCAGAGGCAGTGATATGCATTACTGTAATAATGACTCTTATTACAGTAGAGGTAGTGATATGCATTACTGTAATAATGATTGTTATTACAGCAGAGACAGTGATATGCATTACTGTAATGATGACTCATTACAGCAGAGGCAGTGATATGCATTACTGTAATAATGACTGTTATTAGAACATAGGCAGTGATATGCATTACTCTAATGATTGTTATTACAGCAGAGGCAGTGATATGCATTACTGTAATGTTGTTGTTCTTCTTTCGGCTTTTCCCAGTTAGGGGTCACCACAGTGGAACTCCGGTCCGTTAATGATTGGCAGTAGATTTTTACGGCACCGAGGTGCCAGCTTGACTCCCAACCTTCAATGAAGGTGCGCCCATTCACGTATGTCTTTCGAACGCCACTCGATCATGGAGAGGACATGCAGACTCCACACAGAAGGCGCTCTAGCCGAGAATCGAATGGGAGAACCTCTTGCTGTGACAACACTATCACTGCAGCACCGTGGCTTCTACTGTAATAATGATAGCTATTACAGCACAGACAGCGATATGCATTACTTTAATAATGAATGTTATTACATCAGAGGCAGTGATATGCATTACTGTAATAATGACTATTATTACAGCAGAGGAAGTAATATGCATTACTGTAATAATTACTGTTATTACAGCAGAGGAAATGATCTGCATTACTGTAATAATGACTGTTATTACAGCTGAGGCAATTATAGAGAAGACTGTCGTCTTTGCTTCTGGTGCAGAAAAGATCATAAAAATATGGATTATATTCTTACAACACTTGCTCAGAAGGTCTATATTCCCATAGTACTGGTACTGTACATAAATATTACAGAATACATAAAATGTCGAAAAGTAATATAATGAATATTATAATATACAGCTATAACTGCTGTAGAAATGTTAGTGTCCCAGGAGGCTACATGCTTGGCTTGGATTGAGGAAAGATAATAAAGCCATGTTTTCTGTTCATAAGCTGTGTGCTTGGATCCGTCTTTTATGACAGTAACTGATTCAGAAAACACAAAACTCATCCACTGTAAAACTTATGATTACAAATATAAAAACAACAAAGTACAGCTTACCTAGGAAGTGTTTTCTTCAGGGTTACTTTCTTCCATGACATGCTTACTTAAGCAAACTAACGTAAGCCAATTACATAAATATTGTAGAAGGTTTAGCTGTATAAGTTCTAGCTAAAATAATACTCCAACATCTGCAAAGGGATTCACCTCATGTGGGATAGCAGGTGTACCACAACATGTTAAATAACACCACACAGGTACTGGAAGCTCATATACAGCTCCCAAGCCTGTTGTGCAGGATGCCACACTGTTAAAACAAGAAACAGAAATGGTAGCCTGGATATCATACTGTAGTCATCATAATGCACAAAAAAAGCAGAAATGCTCCAAAAATAATATATGAACATAAAAAAAAATAGTTGAGAGTAAATTAGTGCTGTAAAACTTAGAAATGGTTGTTTTGGAGCATATGAAGTGGAACTTTCTAGAAGGTTTTCCATAATGGAAATTTTGTGATCACCTGGAGGGAATACAAAATGGCCACTTTAGTGTTGGACCTCCACAAAAATAGAGAGAAAATTATATGAGGGCAGGACATATAGCCATCACATCTTGTGACACGTTCTATACAAGTTGAAGGTTCTAGAATTTGTTTAGAAAAATGCATTGTGAATTGATTCTGTATATTATATTGCTATGGATTTTGGAACCAGCTACAGAAAATAGTAGTACTCCATATACTGTTCATAGTACTCCATATACTGTTATGATATGTGTGGCCATATGCCACTAAAATAAATTTTGGTAGATAGGTACATAGATAGATAGAAAGATAGATAGACAGATAGATAGATGCCAATTACATATGCTAATTCTGAGATTGCACTAGTCCGAGGAAAGAGTTATATACTCCAGCCTGTTTCATTGATTAAAGTATATCAACAAAACATATGTCAATGTTTTCGTATATCTGTATATATATATATATATATATATATATATATATATGTGTGTGTGTGTGTGTGTGTGTGTTTGTTTGTGTGTGTGTGTGTGTGTGTGTGTGTGTGTGTGTGTGTGTGTGTGTGTGTATATATATATAGATATATAGATATATATACATATATATATCTATATATATATATATATATATATATATATATATATATATATATATATATATATATATATATATATATGGATTCCTATTACAAGAATGAAAGTTCACTACTTCAAACTTGTAATAGGAAACCTCACTTCTGCGAAAGTTCACTTTAACGAAAGTGAACTTTTGCGTAAGTGCACTGCACCGAAAACACAGTGGAGGACATAAAAAACAAGCTATGTCCTCCACTATGGTGCGATACTCACGGACCTTAGGGTTAGGGCATGGGTTAGGGTAAGGGGATAGTTAATAAAGCTATCCCCTTACCCTAATGCCATGCCCTAACCCTATGGTTCGTGACTATCGCACCATAGTGGAGGACATTGCTATGCCCTTCACTGCGCTTCAGTCATCACGGACCTTAGGGTTAGGGCACGGGTCATGTTAAACCTTACTATGACCCATGCCGTAACCCTAAGGTCCATGGGTACTGCACGGAAGTTCAGTACAACACCCGTTCGGTGTACTGAACATCGCGAAAGTGCACTTTCGATTAAGTGCACTTTCGCTGCAGTGAGCATTTCATGCACTATTTCTAATTAGTGAAAATTTGATCTAGTGTATGGAACCCATATATATATATATATATATATATATATATATATATATATATATATATATATATATTCCTTTCTATATGCAACTAGCTCTAAGTTCTTTTCAGTTAGGGAAAAGTGGTTTAATCAACTAGTTTCATGGACTGGAATTTTTAATGCACCATGATGAATCCATATATGATTATATGTAAATCAATGAAAGTCACTTCAGCCAAAACCACAACTATCATAAAAAAAAAAAAAAAAGTGTACCTTCAACTGAAAAAACATTCAAAAAAAGAATAACCCAAACTGTTCTTTTAGTAGAGGGAGAGCTCCTCATCACTCCATACTCATCCACAAATTAAAAGTGGGGAAGATGAGAAACTTTCTTTACTTCACTCCTCACCAATCTCATTCTAAGACACAAAATTCATATACACACGCACAGATCTCTCCAGAGATATATCTAGCTATTTTTGTGCCTGTGGCCTTTCCTGGATCGACTACTACCTGGAACTTTAAGCTGAGAAGAAACATAACAAACAAACAAATAGATATTTTTTTAAAAAGGTCCCCTCCTTAGACATGAGGAGGAGAAAAGATGTTTTCTCATTTTGAACTGTATCAAACTGCCTGCCTGCTAAAGTTAATGCCAAACATATACAATGCTTCAGTTCGGGACAAATAAACAAAATAGTTCTATTCTTTTAAACTGTAGTAAAATGCTTTCTACATTTGTAACAAGCAACTGCTGCAGTTTATTCCTCACATGGAGCAATCCAGTTTTCATGTGAAAGAAAAGGTTATTTTCTGCTTTTTAACTATAGCCAACTGTAGTGTTTTAGTACAAAAACAAACAAACAAAAATGTTTCTACTTTTAAACTGTAACAAGCTTTTTGCCACAAATGCAGCATGCTGCTGCTACAGCTTATGTCACAGATGGACAATTACACTGCTACAGTTCCAAAGAAAGAAAACATTTTTTTTTTACTTTTAAACCATAGCAACCTGTTTGGTACATTTGTAACAAGCAGCTAATATAGTTTTTGCCACACATGGTGTGCTACAGCGCTTCATTTCTGACCATGAGTGCAATACTGGCATAAATGCCAGTATGGAGTGAAGGCTACTTGGTATCTGCCAGTCATGTCACCTATCACTTTGTTCCTCAGGTAGTCCCCCTTCCCCCTCCTTAACTATGCTTGTGAATCTCACAATATCACTTATTCAACCTCCACTCCACATATTTAACAATTATACACCCATTTACCATTAAAAATATCTAACTTAAGGACATACACATTTCATTCCACCTGTAACACCTTTCTAGTTTAAACAGTGTCATAATTAAGAGGAGCTGTTAAGTTAATGGGAATTGACATAACCATCTGACAACTGACAAAAGGTAGACAGAGAGAGAAAGAGATGCCTATGATATTATAAGCACCATATTCCTTCCTATACTTAGACAAATTCAGCCATTGTCTCGAGTCTCCTATAGAACATATTTCAAAAGATGGAACATTTGCTATACAGACTGCAAGGCTGGTTTATCCATGACTGCTCGCTTAAATGGAATGTTTAATTTAAAGTCCTGTTTAAACCTTAGCTAAAAAGGAACACATTCTCTTCATTGTACATTGTTTAGCACTGCTAATAAATGGGCAATTATATACATATAACTTTATTTCTTTTATTAAACAGTTTTTCTTTGAAGATAATTGCTCTAGCTTATATCATTGCAACAAGTTGCTGTCTTGATCCTCTCTGTGTATTTTCATTTCTTGTTTGCCATGTTTCAGAATTCTGTAGCAAATCCAACTGTGTAGCATTGAACCCTGTTTTACACATGCACACACACACACATCTATATATCGAAATATCTAATTATCTGTATATCTGTATCGCTACTTATATATTCCACTATACCATGTATCCTACTAACAAGACTGTAAACAAGTTGCACGCCTGGCTGCTAGCTGAAAGCCTGATAGAAAAATAAGGAGATAAATGAAGTTGAGCAGCAGGGACATTGGTCATTCTACACATTATCACTGATATAAAACATGTCGCAAATTCATAGTTACTGACAAAGTATGTCAAAGTTAATTGGTTACAGTCCTTTGTGTGAGTCATACCCTTGTTAGAGGATGAAAGGCAAAATAATTCTTATTTTCAGCAGAGTGTCATATAATGAATATCTAGAGGAACAGCAACATTATAACCCGATAGGCATGAGATTTTACAAGCTGGTTAGGATAAGTTAGATGAATGAATGAATGAATGAATGAATGAATGAATGAATGAATGAATAAATGAATGAATGGTTTTCAAAATCACTTCTCTGCAAGGTAGGAAGTAAGAAGAAAGTGGCATGCTTTTTAGGATATTTACTGATTAGTAGCAGATCACGCCATATGTATTTAAAAATCCTTATAAAGCATTTTATGAGGGTCACTTAATAGTCTCACAATGTAGAAAAGACATTTTAATGGAAACAATGTGTAGCTGGTGCAAGTGCCATGTATGAAGACAGGGAGGTATGGAGAAAAATTAATATATGGACAAATAGTTTAGAAGGAGCTAATGATGTGTCATGAAAATTGAACATGTACCATTGCAGAATTAAAACAAAAGTGCAAGTTTAATTCAAAAGCACATTTCTCATGAACAAACAATTAAAAAATAGAATTTATTTATTTATTTATTTATTTACATTTGTTGACCGGGAGTGTTTGATTGGATGTAGGTCCATTTTCAGTGGAGGCCCGGGGAGAAAAGCTCCACAGTTAAAATATACAGACAGTAGTTACATTGGATTTGCATAGCAATTAACAATTTGATCAACATAGCAATTAACAATTACAAACATAGTTACAGATGAAGAACATAGTACATCAGTAGACAACTAGAATCTTTATAATATACATAACAGACATTAACAATTGTTACAATAAGAAGTTCCTGCTGTATAATAAGTAGTTAGGCTTATGAGCATCCCAGCTTGCTATAATCAAGATAGTTAGAGGGGTGGAAATAAAGGTGGTGGGTGATATTAGAGGGGGAGTTGCAAGGGCATAGCCAGCATGTTTTTAGGTGCAGTTTTAGTAAAGTTTTGAAGTGGGTGCATGATGGTACGGAGGTAATTGTGGGTGGGAGGGAGTTCCATAATCTGGCTATGGCGTAAGATAATAGTGCTTCTCCAGCAGAGTTATTGGCTTTAGTGATTTTTGTTGCTGGATCTTAGTGGTCTGGTGGTGTGATAGGGTTGGTGTAGATTCTGGAGGGATGGGACTTTTAGTGGATGGTTTACTAGTTTATGGGTGAGTGTGAGTTGTGGCCTAATGGTTAAGGTGTCTGCCTTACAAACACAAGGTGCAGGGTTTGAGTCTTGCAAGGGATAATTGGCTAGGCTTAAAATGGCTCGTAAGGGCAGTTAGCTTAGTACTAATCTATGAACCTATGAACCTATGAAAGAGGTGAGGGAGTTCAAGCCAGCCCAGGTCAGCAAGTGAGAGACAGTGGTGACTATGGTAGGATGCCCCGGTGGCAAATTTGCCAGTTTTGTTGTAGCAGATCTCTAGCTTGTTTAGATTGCATTGCCTTAGGTTGGTATATATTGGAGAGGCATAAAGTAGAGTGTAGATAAGGTGAGAATTTGCTACTGAAATCTTTGCTGCTTTGGTGAGAAGTTGCTTATTTCTGTATAATGCTCATAGTTATTTGTGGACTTTTTTATGGTCATGGATATGTGAATGTCAAATTTTAGTTTATTGTCTATTTCCACTCCTAGCAATATGGTGTGTTCTGTTGGGTGTATAGTGGTGTTGTCTTTTGCTGTGATGTTAAAGTGAGAGTTGTTTTGAGTATGTTTGGTGGGTTGGAAGATGAGTAGTTTAGTTTTGTTTGGGTTGAGTATTAATTGGGCATCTGATAACCAAGTTTCAACAGAGGAAATGGCTTCCTGTGTGACTTTTTGCAGTTTGGGTAGGGACTGGGCTTAACAGATGATGGTTGAGTCATCTGCATATTGTATGAATGTGCCATGTTGGTGGCAGACGCTAGATTATTCGTGAAAATAGAGAAGTGTAGGGGTCCAAGGATGGATCCTTGGGGAACCCCTATAGAGACAGATAGTTGGGGAGATATGTCATTCTGACATACAATGGATTGTTGGCAGTCAGACAGGTAAGTCTGAAACCAGTTGGTGACTGATTGACAGAAGGATAGATTATTGAGGGCAGAGATGAGTTGTTTGTGTGGGACCATGTCAAATGCTTTAGATAGGTCTAGGAAAGTAGCAGAGGAGAGATAGCCATTGTTTTTATGCCGAAGGATAGTGTTAGTAAAGGAGAATAAGGCAGTGGTGGTGCTATGGTTTTGTCGGAAACCATTTTGAGTATTGGAAAGGAGGTTGTTAGTAAGGAGGTAGTCTGAGACCTCAGAGTGAATGCATCTTTCTAGTATTTTGGAGAGTGGAGAGAGAATAGCTATGGGGCAGTAATTGGTTAGTTCTGTGGAGGGGCCACCTTTGTGGAGGGGAATTATATGTGATACTTTCCATAGTGTGGGAACGTAACTTTCTGACAGAGATCGGTTAATCAGGATGGATACCGGGTAGGATAGAGCATCAGCTGCGATTTGCAGGTATTCACTTGGGAGGTTGTCTGCTGCTAATTTGATGGGCTTAAGTTTAGTTAAGAGTTATTTATATTGGAGGTAGGAAGAGGAGAAAAAGAGAAGACAGTGGGGAGATTACTACTTGAAGGTGTCAGTCGGAGGGGGGTTGTGTTGTCTATATAGTGATAGTATGGTTTGTGTGAAGTGTGTGTGTTGAATGAGGTAGCAATATTTTCGGAGGAGTGAGGGATTTTAGGAGGAGGGGTACTGACTTTACCTGAGTGGAGGATGGAGTTTATGGAGGACCAGAATTGCTTGGGGGTTGTGTTGGGAGGAGTCTAGGGCAGACTGGTAGTATTAGGATTTGTCCTGTTTTATTAGCTTTTTGACTCTATTGCATAGTTCTAGGAATTTTTGTCTAGTTGGAGGGAGGTTGGCTTTGTGCCAGTGCTCCCAGGCTTTATTCTTGTTTTTCGTTTCTGACTTAGTGGTTTTCTGTAGCCATGGGGAGGGTTGTGCTTTGGTTCTGGAAAGTCTTATGGGGGCATGGTAATTAAGGATGTTCAGGAAGGTAGTATTAAAAAATTCAACTGTGTCATCAAGACAGAGGTACTTTAGAGGATGCCAGTTACATTCTTTGAGGGATGAGATGAATGTGAGTGGGTTAAAGTTTAGTTTTTTACATATTTGACAGTAGATGTCAGGTTTAGGTTGGTATAGGTGTTTTTTAGTAGTAATGTTGGGGAGTGATCACTGAGGCTATCTGATAATCAGCCTGCTATATATGACTGGGGGCTCTTACTGACTAGTATCCATTCAAGGGTAGTGTGCTTGTTGTAGTTTTTATTTATCCTGGTTGGCGACTGGACTAGTTGGGTGAAGCCATGAAGGTTTAGATGATGGGTTGGATGGTTGCCAGAACTGGATTGCCAGTCAATATTGAAATCACCTAAAATTATAGTTTCTTGGGAGAGATGGTGGGTAGACCAGCTGAATAAGTTTTCTAGTGCAGGGATGTTTTGGCCAGGTGGGAAGTAGCATCCAATTATGTTGATGGTTTTATTTTGGTTTATTTTTAGGTTGGTATATATTATTTCTTCATTGCCTATTTGTGCAGCTGATGATTTTAAGATCTGGGTGTTTAGATGCTGTTTAAATATTATAGCTACACCGACTCCTTTCTTGTTTAGCCGGTCTACTCTTAGTATGCCATAATTGGTAGGGAGGATTTGCTCACTGGTAATGTGAGGTTTTAGCCAGGTTTCTGTCAGGATGACTAAATCTGGGGAGTACAAGTCTATGGTGGCATGGAGTTCATGAACCTTGTTGGATATACTTCTAATATTTAGGCTTAGTAGAAGGAAATCACTTAGCTTTCTATTGGCTGTGATTTGGGAGAAGTTATGGTTACTAGTCTGATTATGAGGAGTGGGGTTGGAGATGGTGGGGCCAGGGTTGGGGTGGATGTCTCCACTTAGGGCTAGTTTTGATATGCATGAGGTTATTAGTTTTCTCAGTTTTTGAATGTGTCTGTTTATTAGGGAAACTTTATGATTGTGCTCTGTGGGTAATAGGTATGGTGGGAGGGTTACTATGTTAAGTTGTAGGGATGCTTTTTGTTTGAGTAATATAGTTGATAGAATATGTGGGGGGTGCATAGGGATGGTTCTTGAGCTGGTGGGTGGGGAGCTGATTGAGGGTGAGACATGAGTGGTGGTGTGAGTAGTAATACAGTGGTAGTGGTTGAGTGGGGGAATGATGGAGTTTTGGGAGGATGTAAGATATGCAAGGGGAGTGCATGCAGTGAGTATAGGTATGGTATGCTTATACATGTTAGCTGAGGAGGAGTGATAGTAGTGGGAAGATGGAGGAGGTAATGTTGGGTTTAGTGCCGTGGTTGGCTGTTGGAAAGATGGGAGGTGTTTGCATGTGTAATAAAGGTAGGACCACTGGGGGTGGGAGGGAATTTGGGGCAGGGTGGGGAGCGAAGCGGGCAGATACCCTGTTAGTTGCTGTTATGAGGGGCTGGAAACAATTGGGTAACAGAGTAAACTGATAAAAGAACATATGATAGTGAATGTGAAGACTCAGGTAGATACCCTGTATTTCCATGAACTATCAGTTAGCTGTGCCTCAATTCAGGCAGTTTTAGAAAGTTTTATGGCAGGGCTGAGCATGAAATGCTCAAAGGTGGTTGTACTTTTAAAAATGGTGCCTGCCACAGGTAATATTTGTTAACTTTGGGATTGGCTTAAGGTAATAAACAAGGGAGGGAGAAAACAAGGGTGTGAGCAGGCAGTTATTTTGTACTGCTGTTAATGAGCCAAGATCAAGCAAAGACAAGTTTGTGTTTAAGAAACAATCAGAACTGACCAAGGATTGCTCTGAAGCTGTAAGTCATTTCTTAACCATTTCTCAGGTGGATAAACAGGATAACCTTGTATCAGTAGGCTACTGTGGTCTCAGTTTAAATTAACACACATGCAGTATTTGATCAGTTATAGATACTATTTGCTAACAGAAGGGAACAAAAGAGAAAATGAAAGGTGTGTGTGGGGATGGGGGGGTTGCTTACAAACCAAAGCAGAGTGCTCTCCAGGGGATAAGGAATATTAGCTCAAACAGGTAGACACATACTCAAAGTTAACTTTAGCTGTTTGTGTTTGCAGACAGCTCAGACCCGGACTGCACTTTTCTTATAACAATGTATCCACCGGTTGGATAAAAGATAAAGGTGGTACCGCAGCTGAATACTTGAGGTGTTATCATGCTATTTCCAGTTTTGTCTTACTGCATATCTGTAAGCAAAGAAAGAAAGATATCCTTAACATTTGGTTGCTACTACTGATAAGATATTTAGCACTATCTCTGGACTACCCGAATATAAAATGATCAAGTGCTGTTTACACACATGGATGACCTTAACATGGATGAGAAAAGTAGGTGCATTTCTGAATCAATTTATTTCTATAGTAGGTTTGAAGAAAGTATCTAAAGCCTCTTACCAGTAACAGGCCATCATTAGGGTGCCGCTGCTGCCTTTTGCATTGTCATCTTAATTAATAAGTACTTTCGCTTTTTCATCAAAACAGGGGGAAAAGTATCTTGTCAGGAGGCATTCAGATACAAATAATGAGTGTGTAAATACTGATGTTACAAAGTCAAAAAGATATCACAATGACACATTCTTTCTACAAAGCATTGTATTGTTTTTGAGTAACTTTCTCTTCTGTAGTAAATGGCTGTATGATAGCATGTTTTTATACATATATAACATGATATACACACATTATGATCCAGAGCCATATCATGTTTCTCAAAGGAATTATTTTAAAAGGAAGTTAAGAGCTTTGGCAGTGTGGTAGTGTGTCACCATTACTTTGACTGTTACATCAGCGTAATGCCTTCTATACAAATAAAGCAATAAGTAAACAAAAAATATATTGTGAATTAAATCATTAAAAATATATGTGAAAGGTAGCACGATTGCCTTTCTCACCCAGCAAAGATTTTCATCAGTAATATAAAAGTATTACTATACTGGAAAGGATTACAAGTCGCATACATTTTATCAATCAGTATTCAAATGTTAGGGTGTTTTTGATATAATGGAGCCGCATGAGACAGGGTGTTTCCTTAAGGTATATTGATGTAAGCCAATGTAAGCCATAGCTATCAATGTACCTCTCAAGTGTACCTCATTATAAGGAATGTACCTCATTTGGGATCATAAAATGTTCATGTTTCTTGATGTTCCACATTGAAAGGCATTGTCACACATTCAGTGTTTGGGATTTTTTAACTGATATTCATAGTAAATAAAACTGAATTATGTTACTTCATTAAAACATTTTTTATAAGTATAACCATCATATTTTAGCCATCCTATGACCTTCTTAGTTGAAGTTTTTAGTAAACCGTTAGTATGTGTTTTACATTTTGCCCATTTGTTCCACATTATGAGGGCTAGTGTTCCTCATTTTGGAAATGGAAGGTTGAGAGCTGAGGCTATCAACCAATCAATGACAAACTCTAACAAAATCAGAGGCAGATCCAGAAATAATCAGGGACAATCAGGAACACATTTATAATATTAGTAGTATTAACATAAAACACTGACAGAATTTATTGTCATTATTTAATAAGTGTAATTCACCATTTTTCTCCAAAAGTCATTACTTTTAAGTGGAATTAAGAGGGACAGAGATAAAATTTGAATAAGATCAGCCTGAGTTTGAAGTGGAAGTTAATTTCACTCTCTTTCCATGATTCATAACCAAACAGAAGTATATCATCATCATAATCTCCTTTCGGTTTATTCCGGTTAGGGGTCATCACAGCGAAACAACAATCCAAAGAACGATTGCAGTGGAGTTTTACAGTGTTGAGTTGCCAGCGCAGCACCCAACCCTTTACAGAAGGTAAACACATGCACACTCACACCTAAGGACAATTTAGTGTCCAATCCACCTACAGCATGTCTTTGGAATGAGGGAGGAAACCGGAGCACCTGGAGGAAACCCACGTGACCACAAGGAGGACATGCAGACTCCACACAGAAAGCACCCCAGCTGAGAATCAAACAGGAGAATCTCTTGCTGTAAGGCAGCAATGCTAACCACTGCACCACCGTGGCCACTAATAAAACAGAAGAATATAAGAGGAATTATTAGGAAAATGCTGGTACTGCAATTTTTCTTATGAGGAACAGCATTATGGTAAACCTGTACTCCTGAGACAGCTGCAGATTTGTCAGGAGACTTACTGACATTGGTTACATCTTAGAAAATGCAGCCCATTATAGTATGTCCACAGACTATGACTACTTGCAATCATTGCATGGATGCACTTAAAACCTATGGAAAATATCTATTTGAGAAAGGGATCACAGGGAAGCAGGTTGAGTTAAGGAATGGATCCAAGGTCTGGCAAACATAAATGCCATTGGGGGAGATTGCTACAATGTAGGGAGAGAGCCAATATGGTCTACTGTCCCTTGACAGGAATAAAGCACGATACCCAACAAGAAGTATATATCACCTATATGTGGCAAGGTTTATTATGTGGATGATGATGAAATAGGTACTATTCAAGACTGTCTGACTACTGTCAGTTTGGTATGTCCACACTATGTTCACACAAATGTTAGACTAGTTGAGTGCTGTTGTGCAGAATGTTTTATAGAATAGCAATTATTTGTTGGTAGATTGCATTACTACATACCAATTTTAAATGTCTTTTCATTGGGTAATTTGCCTGACAATGCAGCTGCTTCAAGTATAAATATCACTTGGTATTTACTGATTTTTTTAATTTCTACCTGTACTAATAAGTGTATTGGGATTTACTGAAAAGTGACCATTGTTGAAGTATACTGCATTAAAACACTTAGCATTTGTTCACAAGCATGGAACCAAATTAAGCATGAAAAATGAAATAGGATATAGTAAAACATAAAAAGCTGATTGGCTGTCAAAGATGATGCTTATACTTTCATACTCATGGCATAGCCTGACGAGGAAAGTGGCACACAGTCACAAAGCATACTGACAAGATCCCTTACCATCCAACAGGTTGAAAATTCTGGAACTGGAACAGTAGACTCACAGATGGTGCGTATGTAGTACTTCTGGAAGAGAATTTGACAATATCAAAGTATCAGAGGTACAAAAGCCAATGTGCAGCTTGTCTATAGGGGTAATAGATGGCATCAATTCCAATTGGCTTCAGAGTCATTGTCTGTGGCATTGTCTGTGTAACAACAAATATGTTGAAACATTGTATAGACAAAGGCTACTGCCACTGAGATTTAAGTAGAGATGGTTAGAATGTTGCAAGAAACATGTGAGGGAGTACACAAATACATGGGAATGGTGGAGATCAGAGACAATTCCAAGTTCCTCATGTGGAGCATCGTTGCTCACACAGCATCTATTCCAGCTTCTGTCTGCACACTTGAGATGAATTAGCAGACATATATGGCTGATGTGCGAGCAAAAATCAGGTCTACATGAATGGTTGCCATATTGTGTGTGCTCCACAGTATCTAACAACAATCATATGTAGACCTTCTGTATAAATATTTATCTACCCATAAGAATGGAAGAGATCCATGGCTGATATATTTTCCCAGTATGGATATTTGGAATCTGTATCTCACTTGTCTGTTTGTCATATTTCTACATGCAACTGAGAATTGTAATGTAAATGCTTTTCTTCTGCAGCTCTCAGCTATTAGCTCTGTGTCAGTCTGCTTGCATGGAAAACAAGCTAACTCATTCACACACTCACCGAGCCACTCTGTCTCTTTAACTTAATTCCTTCCTTTTTAATATTTTTTATAGTTAATTTGCAACATGACTTGCCTTTTAACTCAGCTTCTGTTTCTGCCTCAATTTCCTCTCCAAAAATCTCATATTATCACTTCCTATTTTTTTATTTCATGTCATCACCTGCCTATTACTATGTACATTTATTTCCAGCCAGTATAACTATTGTGAACACTTTCCGGATTTGCCAGTGTTTTGCTTCAAGATGCATGAATAAATGCATATTTTTTAACTTGATGAAAATGAAAACATGTCTGCCAGTGAAATATGTGAGACTATAGACTTTTTTTGTTGAGATCTTTTCAAAGGAAATTCACTTGAATCTCTAATTTCTTCATTTCTATTAATTTTGAATATCACTTAAACCTCATTATCTCTACAGCAGAGCATCATAGCGCCATTGTTGCTCTTTCTTTCATGCTAAGTTCCCTTGGTGCCTTCTACAAAACAAGAAAAAATGAGCAACATATGTTGCATTCTAATATCTGACTACTTTAAATCATTATTGCAATACTGAGGGTGTTTCCAGGAACATAAAGACGTTATATTATATTAGTTTACTGAAGCAATGTAAACTAAACTCAAGAAATCTACAGATATTAATACAGACTTTATTAAATTAATAAAATTCACCTTCAGTTCATAGAGCGTGACTTAATAAATGCATAGTGCAAATATTTGGACAGCTATAACAAGTTGATAAAGAACATTATCAACAGATAAAGTATTCACTAGTTGCAGTTCATAGAGATGACATAAAACACACTGAGTACACTCTTTGGAACAGAGATGATTTATATAATAAAGCCTAAGTAAAAATATATTTGTTACCAAAACAATTAGTAACAGGAAATATATATGTGCTATGCCTAAGAAATAGATTTTACTAATTCCTTTTCTTTGAACATACCCAAAGTATGCTGGGGATGGAATGAGGGAGGTTCTAGTTCAGCCAGGGAAAGAGCAGGAGCAGAGCCAGGTTTTATTTAAGTAGTCTTTTAGTAGTAGTTTGAAACTGGAGAGGTTAGAGGTAGGTCTAATTTTTCAGAAGGATATTACTGAAAGTGATAGTGTCATATTAATTTAGCTATCAAGAAAATATACTGTAAAACTCACATTTTACTGTATTTTACTATTGGGACTAAGCTGTGTGGATAAAAAGACCTGTTCCATTCACAGAAAAAAAATCAAATGGAAAAGATCCCTGCTCCTTTCATAAAGCATTCCAAAATCTCATATGAATCTTTAGCTAAAGGTATATGTTCTTGAAAATATTTAACCATTACTGTCCATTTAGTTCATTGCATCTTAATATACATATATCTTTTCCCTTATATTTTTATGCAATGGAGCTTCTTACAAGAGGATTTTTCACTATTATACATTTATTCCTTTCAATTTCTACCCAAGTTTCTCCATTAGCTATTACTATACATATCATATCCATCCCTTTTCTATTGCTTTATCTATAGTTTATTGTTCTCATTTGCATCATCAAATCAGCTTAAAATTGTAGACATGATCCAACATGTCCAATGTTTTCACATTTGTGCTTTTGTAATTTTTTTTAATCTTGCAATTATATGATCAGATCAGAAGACAAAATGTTACTTAACATATCTAAAAGTAAAACTACTGCAAGCAAGGCCCTATACTCCAAAAATGGAATACTCTCACATTTACTTTGAAGCAAATAGCTAATATCAGTTCTTCCAAGTCTGAACTAAAACTTTATCTCAGATGTACTTAGCTTTGCTCCTAGAATACACCAGGTTAACATACCTAATTTAAATTAAAAGTCCCCTTCCCTCCTCCCAGCCCTAATAATTACCATTCCATAGCCCCCCATCTGTTATTAAAGTCCATTGTCAACTAGCTATACCTTATCAACGAAATACAATCTCTTATTCCATATGGATACTCTTGACATTGCTTGTTAACACCATTCAGCAATTTCTACTCAATGACTACTACTTGATCTGTGTACCTCTCAATGTTTATATCACTATCTAACATATTTACGGTAATTTGCATTGTTGTTAGGCATACTATTAACAAAATTTATCTGTAATTATAATGCATTTTCCTTTGTAAATATTAGATTATATTGTTTTACATTATTTATTATTATTATTTATTATTTATGTATTATTTATGTATTATGTATTATTTATGTATTATTATTATTTATTGTTTTGGGCCCCCTTCTATTTTCCATCTTTATTAATGACCTCCAATTAGCTATCCCATATACCACCTGTATACAATATGCAGATGATTCTACTATTATCTGTACCGCTAAATCACAAACCGAACTACACTCTATCACTCAAAAAGCTTTTAATACTGTTGAACAATGGTTCTCTGATCATTGTCTACTTTTTAACCCTAAGAAAACTAAATTGCTATTGTTCTCACCTACTCGTAGATCTGCCCCACTAAACTTTACTCTCTCTTCCATTGATTGCACTCTCATCTCTCCTGAAACAACAACTAAACTATTAGGCATAACCATTGACAACAATCTCAGCTTTGAAACTCACATCAATAGCACAATAAAATTAGTTAATAAAAAAATCGGATCCCTTTATAGAATCAAACCCTTCCTTTCACCTGAAGCAAGGACCACCTTAGCTAGATCACACCTTATCTCTACACTACTATATGCCTCCCCCATATACACTAATCTCTCCAAAAACAACCGGAACTTCCTGCCATAATATTGCTCGATTTGCAACTGGATCCTCATTTAAAACCCATCACTGCCTGAACCTAAGAAAACTAGGCTGGTTGGAACTTCAGAACCAACTCACACTTCAGCAGCTCTTAATAGCTCACAAAATCCCTTACCAACCAACTAAAACACCTGTACTCTCTAGCCTCATTTCACCTTACAATAACCTGAAACATCTACATTCTTTCAACAAACTAATGATTAATACAACCAAACCCAATAACTTTTCAGGTGATTGTCTTTTTTTCCAACTCAGTCGGCAAAATGTGGAACAAATTACCCTCTGTTATCCTGTCTTTGTCCTCCCTTCCACTTTTCAAAAAGCAGCTGAAAACTTGTCTCAATAACCACTGGCTTTGCTCCTGCACCAACCCAGATTAACTTCCTTTTTCACCTCCCTGTCCTCTCTTCCTCCTAAATTCCTGCAATCTCTGCTCTTTATAGCCTTGTTAGCTCTCCCTTAATGACATGCACACAGTCTGATGAAATATTCCTTAAAAAAAAAAAAAAAAAAAATCGATAAGTTTTCTTTCTTAAGACATTTGCCTATTTTACTTTGTATTTACCATGACTTTTTATGTAACGTGTATTAATTAGCCCTCATTTTACACCTTACTATTTGAATTGTCTATCTTCATATAATGTGTTTAATTACTGGAGCTTTTCTCCCCGGGCCTCTACTGAAAATGGACATATATCCAGCTAGACTAGCCCGGTCAATAAATGTAAAATAAAATAAATTATACCATGACCCCCGCAAAACGTGCACGCTGATTGCCCAGCATGCCCGTTGTAAATCGAATTATACTAATGGAAAAAGGTCCGGTCGCCCGGACTTTTTTCCATTAGTATAACTCGTTTTTTAAAACACTGTCTCGCTATGTTAAATGGGTTTAACATAGCGAGACAGCTTTAAAATAAGCAACGGAGATCTCCGTTGCTTATTTTAAAGCTGTCTCGCTATGTTAAACCCATTTAACATAGTGAGACAGTGTTTTAAAAAAAAACAACGGAGAAAGCAAGATCTCCGTTGCTTTTTTTTAGTGTCTCGCTATGTTAAATGAGTTTAACATAGCGAGACAGTTTTAAAATAAGCAACGGAGATGTCCGTTGCTTATTTTAAAACTGTCTCGCTATGTTAAACTCATTTAACATAGCGAGACATTAAAAAAAAAGCAACGGAGATCTTGCTTTCTCCGTTGCTTTGCTCAACTCTGATGTACTGCGCAGGCGCAGTACATCAGAACTGCCACGGATGCCAGACATCTGCGGAAGGGCAGTAAACAGGCATTATACTATGCCATTATTTAAGAAAAGTAATAGTTTCTTTTCTTAAATAATGTCATATAATAGCAATAACACGCCTGGGTGTGGGTAATGCTAATTACCCACGGTTGGCTTTGTTTGGTCCCTCGGGCTTCGCCCTCGGGACCAAACCACGCCAGCCGTGGGTAAATTTAGCATTACCCACACCCAGGTGTGGGTTATTGCTATAATAAACATCAGTGGCATGTTAAGAATATCTCATCTTTGTTGGAACTTTTCTCCTTCGGCCTCCACTGAAAAGGGATAAAATGTACAGTCATACTTTCCCAGTCATCAAATGAAAAAAATAAAAATAAATAAATATGACTCATTTAAAACATATGAAATACAGTAGCTATATGACACAACTAACAGATGTATCTCCTTTTATGTGAATGTAACATTGGTCTAATGCTTCATATCAACCAGTGCCTAATGAAATCAATTTTTTTGTTAATGTATTTCCAGTATTTTGGATAGCTACTCAATACAAGTTAAAAAAGAAATATATATAAAGGTAAAAAAGGAGCATGAGGCTAGGAGAGTTTATGGCTAGATATGTTGATACAAATGAGTAGATGAAATTCTTCACCTCTGGAAATGTAATTGTTGGTATCTATACTCTGTGCTGGGAGAAGATGCAGTATTAGTAAAAGCTTAGACTGTGTACACTGGGAGGTGAGTGGTGATCTGATAATGGTAAAAGTAGATCAACAGAGGAAAGGGGAGCAGATCAATGGAACCAGAGAGAAAACAGTAGTCCATTCTGCTGCCCCATTTTTTTTTTGTTGTTGTGACTTTCGGCTTTTCCTGGTTAGGGGTCGCCACAGTGGAACTCCGGTCTGCTAATGATTGGCAGTTGATTTTTACGTACCGAGTTGCCAGCCCTGATGCACAACCTTCAACGAAGGTATGCCCATTCATGCATGTCTACATGCAGAAGACGCTCTAACTGAGAGCCGAACCAGACAGCGTCTTACTGTGAGGTGACCACGCTACCGCAGCACCACTAGTATAAAAAATATATATATATATATATATATATATATATATATATATATCTATATGGGTCTACTTCATATGACTGACAGTTCATATGACTGACACTCATTTGGTTGACAGTTCATTTGACTGACAAAAAGTATAGGTGGGGGGCTTCGCCCCCCACACCCCCCAATATGGGGGGCTGTGCCCCCCCCAACTATATATAACAACTCCACGGTCACACAACAGTTGGGAGGGGGGCAAATCCCAGATTTTTGCCTTGACTACTTTTTGTCAGCCAAATGAACTGTCGACCAAATGAATGTCAGTCATATGAGCTGTCAGTCATATGAAGTAGACCCATATATATATATATATATATATATATATATATATATATATATATATATATAGACACACACACACACACACACACACACACACACACACACACACACACACACACACACACACACACACATATATATACGTATATAGGTATTTATTAGGCTATTGATCTATTAGGATTTTAAGAGACTTGGCCTTACACTTAGCCCTTGTGGCAAAGAAGCAGGCCCACTTGTGCAACTGTCCTTTAATATATTTTTTAGGTGGTTCTGCTACCTCTTGTCTGAGGAACTGGTTTGTAGACATGGAATCTAGAGTTGCATTTATGTACCCTTTCAGTGGGATTTGGGATTCTTATTTATTAGTTTTAGTCAAGTCCTGAAATATTCAGATACCGCAAATTAGTGATCATTATTTGGATGTTGTATGCTGTTTATACCTTGTTCAGAACTTTTCAAAAAGGCATACCTTTCAATCTCTTTTCTCAGTAACTCTGAAAAAAGTCCAAATAATGGAGAGACAAAGGCTCAAAATTAGGGACCATTTGTAAATATTACTCTAATATAGATAGAAATTGAATAGAACAATAGGTTTTCCATCAATTTGCATTTCTGACTGAATAAGGAATATGAAACTAATATCTACAATTACTGACTGACTTTTCTAATTTATGAGAAAATCAGAAAAAGTATGATGGGCAGGACAAACACCTGTGGCTATATCAGGAATATTGTATACAAAAGCAAGGATAATTGAGAAGTATACGAAAATTCTGCATCAAAATAACCTGTAAGGAAAGTAGACTCAGCAAAGACATACTTTTGCAGACTAATGCTAAGCCATTTTGTTAAGTTTCTATCCAGATACTTGCTTATTTCACTATTAGACTGTTAAGATAATTTGCCAGTTTATCGATATTATATGGATGCACAGAGTCAGGGTAGCTTTATTTGACAGGCAACAAAAGCAGCTTTTTTTATGAATGATGAAATGTTGCTGATAACTAGGAAATTAGTCTGGGGGGAATTATGGACTTTTAGTACATGCTCTAAAACTGGTTTATTTGGACAAAGTTTTCCTTAATCTGATTGCAGTTACCAAGATCATGGACTTTTTTTATATACAAAGCACAGTAATCATTTTGGCACACTGTTCAGTCTTAACATTAAACACATGCAGTTACAAATATCTTGTAACAATTATTAAAACAGTCACAGCCATGATTCGTGTGATAGAACTTTTAACAAAGTAACTGAAAAATACTGGCATAACTTCTCAAACTTCACAAAGAATAAAGCTCAGTAATTGCAGAATGTGTAACCCAACTTGTTGACACTGCTGTGATAGCAGTTGTCTCCCAACATCCTTTGAAAGGAACACCTGGCCTTGGACTGTAGAGAAAACTGTCAGGGGACTGTTGCTTAGCAGACTAACATTTAACCAACATAGTCCCTGTACCACACTGTGAACATATATGAGCAAGCCAGCAGGCAAACCAAGCACACTTGCCACTATTAAAAGCCCAATATACTTTCCCTTTATATGGCTGTCCTTCCTAGCCTCTAGCAGCCAATGGACTAGGCCTATCTATTAACACACTTAAACATCTATAAGAATAGCATTCATCCCATTGCAGTGTTTTATTTATTTATTTATCACCCTTAACTTATGGAACCTCTGATTATACCATAGTAAGACCAAATATCCCATAACATGGCATGATTTATGCAGTGTCAAAAAATATGATAGCATTATAATGCCTGCTGCGGATTTCTCTCAACAATCACTACCATTTATAATACAAAACCTATGACTCAGTTGTCCCAATTCTTAAATTTAGTCTTTTTCATTAGTCTCTTCTCCAAAGCAGTAAGTGCTTCTCTTAAGTCCTTTGATCTAACAGATGCTAAACTCGATCAAAGTTACTCAAATCAAACAAACCAACTTAATCTCCCAAATGGATTTTTCCTTAATCTCTACAGGGATATGCTCTGTGACAGATGCTCCAGGTATCGCCAGCCCTAAACCCAGCAAGGAGATATCACCTGGGCTGAACACAAAGGCCATTGGCAATCTGGCTTGCAGCTTCCCTGCATGCAACAGTGGAAATCTTAGAGAAAGAAGAGACCCTGCAACTAAAACTTAATTTCAAGCACCTGAATGTTGGGCCTGTTGGCCTAAACAATCTCTCACTGACTAAGCCAAACATCCTGGAACTACTTTCTTTCTAGATTAACCATGTTAGCTGCTAATGAAGCTAAGGTTTTTATAACCTAGGACTGACATCAGGCTGGTCTGTCTATGATAGTCTCTGCCATGGACGCTTTGACCTTTAAGATACAGCCTCTGTAGGGATTCATCTTTGCAATTGTCATTCATGCTGTCTTGTCCTTACCCTCAAAAGTGCCTAATGGTTGACCTTCCTCATCTCCTAGTTGCTCACCATTGATAAAATATAATGGAATTATCTAGATAAGTATATGAATAATCTTAAAAACTGTTCCTTAGTGGAGAGACTGGTAAAGACAACAACAAATGTATAATTCATAATTTGAATCCATTTGTAAGCTAGTTTTTTAAAGTATGGAATCTAGAGATTGCAGTTCATTGCCCACCTTCTATATATTATTTTATTGCTTTTATTCTATTTGTCTTATTTTTTTTATCATTCTATCATTTTTCCAAATCAGAAATATATCAGATCATTTGTTTATTTTTTGTGTGTTTGTAAGTCAAACCTATGAGTCAAAGCTATGAATCTGATAGACCTGAATATAAATCAAACAATTAGAATACATATGACATTTCTGCAGGACTGGCCCTATCAGTTTGTATGCAACTTTCTTATTTGTTTGTTTGTTTATCAGTTTATTAGTTTTGTTGTGTGTGTGTGTGAGTGTGTGTGTCTGTGTGTGTGTGTGTGTGTGTGTGTGTGTGTGTGTGTGTGTGTGTGTGTGTGTGTGTGTGTGTGTGTGTGTCACCATACATGAACCAGTATTTTGTAAAATGTAATGTTTCCAAAGAGTCAATACAAGGTAATTTAGGAGATGAAAAGAGAAAAGAAAAGAGACCTCTTGATGCAACATTCTTTCCTAAATCTTATATTGGTATGAGAGAATTTGGATTATATAATTACTGTCCATTAACATTCAAAAATGAGCCCGCTGATTGGTCAGCCAGACTAGCATGCCCATTGTAGCTCAACCATATACCAATGGAAAAAAGTGCAGTTGCCTGGACTTTCTTACATTACTATATGCTATAACCTTTTACGTTTTCTTCACCATAAATAAAAAAATAAAAAATTAGAAATCCGTGCAGTCTGGAGGTATGACAGAGACAGTATAAAGAAAATGCTAGGAAAATCACATGCGTTATTAAAAACTAAAGAAAAGTACCTCATATTCTTTATATTTTCTCCATCCTTTCTCTCTCTATTATTATTAAATCCTCACATCCCTCCTGTCACACATAAATATGCAGAATACCAGCATAATATGGCAAAATTATACACAGTGAGCAGAGTTTTTCTGCAGTTCAAAAAGTAACTAAGCACAAATTCGCACTGCAACCATCAGATTTGAACCAACCCTGGACTGCAATAGCTTACTTAACATGTGTAGCTAGAAATTCAAACAGTTTTCTGCACTACAGGAAATTACTTCTACTGATTTCCATAATATGGACACTGTTTTGCTGGTGCTCAAAATACTTCTCCTGCAATCAATAAAGCAACTGGACTTTTGAAACTTAAAAAGAAGTATACCTCAAGATCAATCCACCTAGGTGACAGCGCAAATGTAAGATCAAGAGGTGTACCTACCAGAAGCAGCAGCGTTACCATCATTTTTTCCCATGTAGTTGTTTAGATTTAGGTTCTGCTGTTCCTCTTGAGTCTTAAAAAAAAGGAGTAACGGAGATCGTCTTTCCTCCATTTCCTTTACACAGTAGTGATGTACTGCATAAGTGTGACAGCAAAAGCCCCATATGCATGCACAGTACATCAAGAAAGCTCCGGGATACAGGTGAAAAGCAGAAGAGTAGCACACCTCCTTCATGATCAAACCATGCCAACCATGGGTAAATCCAGCATTACCCACACCCAGCCATGGGTTATTGCTGTATTATTCAGCAAATAGATTAACAACTCAATGAAAACAACACTATAAAATACTTTAACAACAAAAACACTCAGGAAACTAACTATTAAGTCTGAGCTCTGTTTTGCTCAATTAATAAAATAGATATTTTTTATGCCTTTGTATGGGGAACCAGACAACCTATTTATTTAAATTGTGTAATTTTAAAGTATGTTATAGCATCAGCAGAAAGTATGACAATGATGTTGCTTTTAAGAGCATATAGCCATGGAATATTGCATAGTGAAAGCAAAATCTTTTTGAACAACACACATTTTTTGACAGGTGTTGCCTAATATTTATACACTTTTGAAATGTAAATTTAAGGTCTTGGGTTAATGTTGTCCTATTACACTTCACTCATTATGCATATTCTCCTAGACCTTATAAATATAGTTTGGGTACAGACAGCTTTGCTCAGAGACACCTTGAAGTTGTGTGTTGGGTAAAGACATGGGTGGGGTCTTGAGGTTAGGGGTGGTGTGGGATGGAAAGAGAGGTAACAGGAGTTAGGCAATTAGTAAATGCTAAGGTGAGTGGAGAAGAAGGGGTTAAGGTATGGAAGGCAAATGAAGAATTGATGTAATAGAGGAAGGATTTCTAAGTTTAATATTGTTGAACAAAGTGTAGTCATTTTTTTTTACATGAGTTTTGATTATTGGGTCTATATAATATAAACAAAAGTTCATATACTTGAACCCTGTAAACAGCGATAATGCCAGAATTCAACCCTTTATAGTGGGTGGCTGCGCCCTCTACACCCCCTGCTCATTATATATACCAACTCCGAGATCACACTACAGTGAGGAAAGGGCAAATTTCCTGATCTTCGCTGTACCACAATCTCAGAAAAAACACATTGATGAACGGGATTTTCACATATACAGCCATTTGATATTTTGCACTTTTGTTCTTCTAATAGGAACCTGATTATTGACTTAGTGTTCCATGCCAAAGTGACCAAGAATTGAAGCCTGCTCAGTAGGTAGCTGTGTTGAAGGTGAGAGGCCTTACTTAGTCTTAAGGGAGGTGAGGTTTAATTTTCTTTCCCAGAGCCATTTTAAACTGTGGAATACATTTTGTTACAAGCAATCTGTTAATGGGGTTAGATGTGGGTATAACTTTGCTGTGCATCCAGAGATATGCCATTTGAACTTCTATGTTGTAGGCGGCACTGTTTTCTCCTTGGTTGATTGGACTCGTGTGAATTTCAGTGTGTGCATGTATGTTAGTGTGAGTGTGGGGTCTGATTCAGGTTCTGGTTGGGTGCCAGTCATTTTGTGTATGTGAGGACCCCTCCTGTGCTTCATTTGCTGCATGTGAGACTCTGGTCTTGCAGGCTGTTTGTGTTGTTCAAAAAAAGTCACTATATTTAAAATGTTCTTTTCTTTAAGCACTAAGCATACATTTATAAATGAATAACCTTAGACAATATTGCACTCAAGAGCATATATGTTTAAAATAAGTGCCCTTCTAGTTAGATTTTAAAATATTGATTGTTTAATGAAATTAATTCATATAGATCACATTTGACTTTTAAGCTGCAAGACAAAAAACATATTTTGAAAGTCTCTGTAAACAAAACAAATGTAAGGTCACAGTGCCTTAGTTTAATATCTACAGAGACTGCTTTTCCAATGAATAAAAAATGATTTCATCCCTGAAAGCAAATGGATGCTTCCTCAGTGATGGAATGAAGCAATGGTGATGTTTTGCCTAGATCCTCACCCCCAGCCATTTGGTGCTTGGGTCATTCTAAGATGACAGTTTTCACACTTGTGCACAATAGTGCTGACCACTAAAGACTGTCATAGAGAAGTGTTCCCTCATCAAGTGGCATGGGGGCTGAGGGTAGGAGAGGTAAAAAAAAAAAACAAGGAGAGAAAAAGGGGAAGGATGAATCAAGGTAAGGTAAGCTTAGAAACTCCTATCAGAATTTCAAATAGGGAATGTTGTTTATGTCATACTTTGTGGTGGGGGAGGTGGCAGACATCCTGTTGAGTGTGACAGATGTGAATGTCAGGGCTGCATTAAAAAGAAAAGGGCAAAGTTGAAATGAAGCGAACCATTAACTTTCTGACATGAGGTCATATACTGCAGTGTGGGATCCCATGCACAGGCATTTTACATCACTGAGTAACTGTGGTTACCAAAGCCTCTCAGCTGTTGGTATATTGCAAATGGGTACACATTTTGTTGCAGACTTTTGGTCTGTTCTTCATAAAAATTTGTGGATTTTTTTAAAAGTCAGCAAGGATTAAAGTCTACAAAAAGTAATAGATTTTGAATTGCATACATCAGGTATGAGATCATCAGATATCAGCTATATCGCAACCCAAAATTCCTATCTGCAGATTCTAGACAACACCTCGCTCAAGCCTACCTCCTCCCTAGCCTCCTATATGGCTCACCAGTCCTCAACAAACCTACAATAAAATTGCCAAATTTGTTGCTAACCTCCATAACCCAACCCACCACTGCATAGCCCTCCGTAAGCTACACTGGCTGGAATTCTCCCATCATTTAAAATTGTCACAACTTCATGTAACCCACCACAAACTTAACAAACACACCTCTTGTCCCTCCCTCATAAACCTGGTCTCATACTACCCCCCCAACACCCCCCTACATAGCTCTGAGAAACTTCTACAAACTCATACATCTAAAGTAAACATAGGTAATCTCCTATATAAATCTTCTATTAAAAAAAATCTGGAACAGCCTATCCTCTAACATAAGAAATATCACTCAAGCAGCCAGCTTCAAATAAGAATTGAAACTATTCTACCTAAATAACTGGATCTGCCCTTGTCAGGACCCCACCTGACCTCCTTACTACTGCTCTATGATGTACTCTATCTTAAGCTAACCTTAACAATCCTCTGAACTTCTTGGCTAGCAATTTGCATAATTCTGTCAGGCACTACCTGTACACACTAAACATTTATCAGCAAAATAACATACAAATACTGTAATGTCTATAGCTGTTCAGTAACATAGTTTGTATTATTCTTGGTACAATGTTTATGCTTTGTCTTGCTCATTCTTGTATCAATATGATGTTTTAATTAATTTGTGTATTAATATTATGTATGTATGTATTAGTATGATGTTTTCTTAATTTGTGTATTTATTATTCATTTTACATTTGTTGACCGGGATTGTCCGACTGAGCTGAAGAGCCCTTTTTCAGAGGAGGCCCAGGAAGAAAAGCTCCAACATATTATAGAATTTTCTTTATAAATTAGCATTAAACAGCGATGTTACAGGATTTTTACAAGGCATTAAGTAGCAATACAATGTTATACGGTGTCAGTAATCAGGGGTATAGCATAACTACTTTAAGATGTATAAAAAGAAATATGTCATTAAGATGAATATAGCTTTTGGGGCAAGTGGTTACAAAAACCCAGTTTTATCATAATGTAGTTGCATGAAGGCAAGACAATTACACAGAATGTTTCTCTGAGGTGAGAATCTCTCTATCACTATAAAATAGAGGAAGCAGGACTATTTGACCCCGGACGGTTCGACCCCAATGCATTTCTATACAATTTAATGTATAAATTTATAAGTATCGTATATGTGATTTCTTAGTGGACAGTTCGACCCCAGACTATTTGATCTCAAATATATTCTTTTAAGTGCTTTATCATTAAGTTATTAATTAATCAATTATTCGATAACATGGTTAATTTTTCATTGTAAATATATTTTTTATTAATATTTTTATTTTATTTAATTATTACATCGGTTAGTATAAATATAACATTTAAATATTTAACATATAATAACTAGTGTAATGTTTTAACATATTATGATTACTGTTACTTTATAACATACTTTATAACATATGTTTTCCATCAATTAAATATATTTTTTTTTTATTTTATATTATGTGGATATGTTAACTAATCTATTATCTACTATAAATAATTTCTTTAAAATTAAATGAAATCAGTGTTCAATGTTTTCTACAGGTTAATATGCCTTCTTCATCTTCCATTTATCCCATTAAGAAATTGTGTGCTACTCCCCGTAGGTATTCCAAATTTGTTCTATTAGCATAATCTCTTGGTAATGTTAAAAGTCTACTATCATTTGTTTGCTATTTCTTTCTTTTTTTTGGTGGTTCTGCTCCGCTGATAAATGCCTTCATAATCTTGATCTCTTCCATACTAGATTTTTTGAATGCCATCTATAAATCGCCAAATTGTTGGATGATCTACTCCGAATTCTGTTTGTATTTTTCTGTGAGTAGCTTATACATCGTTGTTTTTTCAGTGTCATCCGTTTAAGGTTCTGTCATACACTGACCATATTTTAGGTGGAAATATTGGATTTTTTCTTGTTCCTCTGCGGTTTGGTTGCCCAATATAGTTATCTTCAAGCCAGTTTAGTATACCGGTTGCAGTGCTTCAGGTATGTTCTCTGCTAAATCTTCTATGGCATTCTCTATTTCATTCAGTGGTATGAAGGCAAGTGCTGGAATCATTCTTGCTTTTAATGCAAAACACTAGTGCTGGAATCATTCTTGCTTTTAGTGCAAATTCACTATCCTTATTGTATTGGCCTAGCAGTCCTTCATGTGATATCATCTTTTTCATGTTTTTTACTAGGTGGAAAAAGCATCCATGGATTTCTGTTGTTGGATATGCTGTTTTTATAACATTTAATATGGTTATTTCATAGTCTGTTGATATTGAATTTGGTTTGAGGTTTGGCCAAATGTCATTTATTCCTTGAAACATTCTTTCATATGTTTCTTTTCTCTTGTCTGGTAAAAGACAGTAAGCTATAGTAATAATTATTCCGCTTCATTCACTCATTATTGCGTATACCTGTGAAAATAGTTTTGATGCTATTTTGAATGTTCCATCTATGAATATTTTTTTTTTTAGATGGCTCCATGTACTTGTTGTTTCTCTCCCAAATATTAAAATTCTTTTTTAATCTCCTTCTCCTGAGTCATACAGAAGAAAAGTTTTCATTTTTTTGCATATATTTTATATTTCTCTGGAATTATTAAGGTGCATAAATCAATTGGTTATTTTTTTCATTGTGTCACTATTTGGTAGTTTGCCTTTCACTGCTTCTGAAGTACCTTCTATTGCAGTGTTAATGATCATTGCTGGAATTTCCATTGTGTTTTCAGCCCTTTCTTTAATGGTTGTTTTTATCTTCTCCATGTCTATTTCTGACATGTCACTTCCGTGACTATGTTCATGTAACATACCCATTACCTCATTTGTAGATACACTTGTATGAAGTCTGGATTTACAGTTATAGGATGGTCTTTTGTCACATCTCCAAAATTTTATTGTCTGATCGTGGTTGTATTTTGCAAAGCAGTACAGTTATCCATTATAACTTTTTTTTTTTTCAATTTCTTTTTGAGGTAATTTTCGACATGTTTAGCTGATTCTCTGCTCAAGCTATATTTCTTTTTAATTGTTTTAATGATATCATCTTACTATTGCCACTAGGTGGCAGTACACTTCTTCTTCTTTCATGTTTTCCCAGTTAAGGGTCGCCACAGCAGATCACCTGACCGCTCATGATTGGCAGTGGAGTTTTACGGTGTTGAGTTGCCAGCCCGGCACCCAATCTTCCACAGAAGGCACACACACACACACACATGTACTCATGCCTAGGGCCAATTTGGAGTGTCCAATCCACCTAAAGCATGTCTTTGAGATGTGTGAGGAAACCAGAGCACCCAGAAGGAACCCACGTGACCACAGGGAGGACATGCAAACTCTGCCCAGAAGGCACCCCAGCCGAGAATCAAACCGGAGAACCTCTTGCTGTGAGGTGGCAATGCTAACCGCTGCACCACCGCGGCCGCCCTAGGTGGCAGTATATTAATGTATTATAATCTTTTTCTGCATGTGAGAACTTTCATAACCCTGTCAATTTGCTTTCCTCCCATTCTGACACAGCCTTCAGCACAGTCTTTTTAAATGTTAATGTTTGATAATTGATATTAAACATCAACTCCATAAATTATTCATTAATCCCTGGGTACAATACTAGAAGTGTTTTCAGTTATGTAGTGTCATTAGGAAAACCTGCTGTAAAAATTCAGGTAAACAAATGCACTCTCCTAAAAAAAATTATAGGTTGCTTTGTACCTCACAAACAATGTAGTCTGTGTGATGTACCCATCGTGTCAGTTATTTTAAAACATTTTTTCTAATAGTTACACTACACTATATCTCCCACAAAACATTGTTTCAGGGGTAGCAGTGAATCTAAAAGGCCTATTATGTGCTCTGCAAAAAGAGTACCATGACTGAGCTGTGGATACTGATGTATATCATGATTCATAATATGGACAGACATCTGTTAGTCAAAACCATTGTGAGCGTCTTACTAGGCATGTTGTTTCATTATTATGTTACTCCAAACACTTTCCAACCTGGTCGTTGATGTTGTTCCATTAACTTTCTCTCTCATCACTTAAAAAAAAAACATATTCTTAGTAAGAATTCATGCCACACTGCCTCTACATTCACAGCACATAACTGGTGCTCATCGAGGGCCATTTCTGGAACTGATACTCAATTCCTGGTTAATTATGTCTGTAGAGCAAGATCTTTCTAGATTACATCTGTTGTGTGAAAATGACACTGTTGTGAACAATTTCTCTTTGCCCCTTTAACTGATTTATGTGGACTTTTCGAAAGATCTTGCATCCTCATAACATCTTTGCTCAGGAATCAGGGACAATGCTATAAATAATGGTGGCATAAAGACCCAATATACATGGTGATTTGCAAATGCTATTGTTATTCACAAAGTTAATAGATTGACAGGATTTGTGTCAGTATTCATCTTCTAAACAATCAGATGTCTTGTCACTGACTGCATTTTTCAGCGATTTACAAGAAAAACAAACATTTTATGAGTCACAGCAAGCAAATGTGAGGAAACTCAGGGATGTTCTACAAAATCAGGGACAGCTATGCTGATCCTGGTAACTTGATAAGATGGTTCTCTGTACAGGCATTGTCCTGATCAATGTCAGGAAGACTAAGGCCATTTTTGTTCAGCAGTATAAGCATTGTTTCAAGGATAGCAGTGAATTTAAAAGGTCTATTATGTGCTCTGCAAAACAATATGACTGTTTAACTTTCAGTTGTTAATCCGTAGCAGTACGTTGAACAGAAATTATGAACTACAGCAGCCCTGGCAATCTGGATGTTATGATTATTACTTTTACAGTCCGTAGTTAGCGTTCATCGTTTTTAGGTATTAAATCTGTTTACTGTTTTAATTGTGTTTAAACTTTTTTTTTTTTTTTTACATTTTTTTTTATGTGTTGATCGGGTCCAACCATCCAGGGTCGAATAGGTCGGGGGCGAATCGGCAGGGTCAAAACATCCTGTATCCTAAAATAAAATATAGAATGCTCTGTATCACTAACAATATTTTTATTCCAGAGCTTTTCTCCTCGGGTCTCCACTGAAAATGGGCTATAACTGATCAGCTGGATCAACCTGGTTAACAAATGTAAAATAAATGAAAATAAATGTTATGCACAGAACACATACTGTCACATAATTAAGTATCCAAGCAACTGTCTAGGTTTATATGAACAACATTTATCATCTGTTCTTATTGGGACCTTTGTCTTCTATCATTAGGCTTTTAGACATTGTTCAGAATTATGGTGCAAAAAGGCAGTAAGGCATGAGTTTATTTTGAGCTATTAATCGGGCATTTGCAATACCATAGCTGCAGATTTACGGAGGTTATCCCTTAGTAGTCAGGATCTGGACCTTGGGAACTAGTGGGTGGGATGTTAGGGGATAAATAATAAGGGGACACCACAGATTTGGTAATGATGTTAGGTATATGTTTTATACAACACACGCAACACACACACACACACACACACACACACATCTATATGTATAGCTATATATATATATATATATATATATATATATATATATATATATATATAAATGCTAACTGGTTGGGGCATGTTGGGGGTCTGGGGTAAGTATGATATCTGCTTGATATATGGGTCATTGTAGGTGGAGGGGTTGTGTTTGAGCCTGTATTATTAATCTCCTGATTTCTATTTTCAGGAGGCAGTGACCTCACTGAAGGAGCATTGGGTTCATATAGTAGCACAAATGGAAGGATTGCTAAGGAAGCAGAGAGACTCATGGAAGCAGTCCCATCCAATCAGTTAAGAGGCCATAGGAAGTGGAAGAAGATGGATCAACAGACAGTTGCAGCTAGAGGAAACCAGTCCAGAAAGACTGGGAGAGCAGCAGTAACAACAATGAGGACATTCTTGCCAGTAGTGCATCAAATGTCTGTACAACCTGTGTTAATGCAAAGTGATGCAGGGTAGATAGGGCTGGTGAATTATTAAATAGCATGGAGGCATATGATCATAGTAGTTTGCTGAACCTATTGAGGTTTGAGAAGCAGGTTCAAGAGGTTAGGAGCCAGGTTGGGTGCTGGAGCCTAATCGGGTGCAATTTATTTAGATGCAGCAAGAGAGCAGGTAATTTGTCAGGGCACATCATTAGGGTCAATGGTTTAGGCTCTCACCACAATGAGTGGCTTGCTATTCAATCCTTTCTAACAGATGGGACTGGGGTTTTTATTACCCTGCATATCACGTTGATCGTCATGAAAAAGATTTGGAGGAAATGATGTGGCTGTGTTTGATTTGATTGATGCAGATGGGATACATAGACTGGCAGAGGCAGATATGACAGGGACAAAGGACTTTTTGACAGCCTTAGTGGCTTTGGGTAGGAAGAGACATGGGAAGTTTAGGGAACAGACCTGGGACAACTAGACCCTGGATTTCATGTATTATATGGAAGAAATATTGGAGAAAGATGTGACACAGGCTCTGTCATTGATGGCCTATTTCCATATCATTCGGGAGACTCAGTGCTTGCATACAGGAAATGCATGGACTTTATATGATCCAAATTTTTGGAAGAGGAAAGACTGGGACTTTATACATGTGGGTATTTGATTTCAATCGTGTTAGACACTGCAGGGAGTCAGTCTCAATCTGGTAAGATAGGGGTTAGGTCAGGGACTTGCTGGGTGTGCTTAGCCCATCTGCCACTTTGCACATGTCTGTTTCATATGTATTGGAACACAAGGCATGTAGAAATGTTGGCATAAAGAGGATAGGGTGGGGCAGTCATCTGCATTAGTTCAGGATTTAGGTGGTCAAGTAGGTTTAGGTCAACAGAATGTCTGAGTGGTAATTTTTGAGAGCAAAAGTATACTGCACCCTTTCAAGGAATAGCAAGGCGGTCAGTGTTCTCACTTCTTGACTCCTTTACCCTCCTTTGAGGTATTTGTTGCAAGATTTCCCAAACCCTGACATAGTTAGAGAGGTCATACAAGGATTTCAGGAAGGTATTTCAATTAAATCTGTGATTGCTGAGAGTAGTAAAGTCTGTAAGAATTATTATCCACTGTAGTGAAAGAAGGAGTATTACAGGCATTGTTAGATAAAGAAGTAGTAGTGGGAAGGGTTGTAGGCTCATTTGAAGAGCTGCCTTTCTGTCTTTTTAGAGTGTTTCCTTTTGGCGTAGTACCCAGGAAGAAGCAGGGTGAATTTCGCTTGGTTCACCACCAATCATTTTCAAAGGGAGATTTGTTGAATGCTCACATTTCCAGAGGTGATGCACAGGTGCATATGTGTCAATTGACAATGCAATCAGACCTTTTACTGAATTTGAAGATCATTGGCTAATGAACCTGGAAGTAGAGGCAGAATTTTGGCTGTTGCCAGTTTAGATGACTGGCCATTTTGGGGAATATTTATTCATGGTAACTTTTACTTTCATAAGGCTATGCCGATGGGTTGTGCTCTTGTGTATTCTACACTCGTTGGTGTTGGAATGGATATGGCAGCAGTGGCAGTGGGATAAGAAGGCAGTTCATCATTTAGACTATTTTTTGTTGATTGGTGAGGGGTGAGCAGATGTGATGGAAGGTTTGTTAAGTATTACATATATGTGTGAGGAGTAAGTGCTTCTCTTGGCAGCAGACAAATTAGAGGGCCTTAACAAATCTTTGAAATTTTTGAGTTTCCATTCAGACACTGTTCATGGCATCTTTTGCTTACCTCAGGAGAATTTGCTTAAGTTTTGAGACAAGATTTATTGAATGCTGGTGAAAGAGAAGGTCAGGATTAAGGATTTGTTGGAATTGTTAGGGTTATTGAACTTTGCTTGTAAGGCCATTGCACCAGTTAGGATATTCCTTAGATTTGTTGCCAACTTATTAAGATGGGACAAGAGTGAACATCATTGGGTGAGAGTTAGGAAAGTGGTTAAGGAAGATATGAGTGTATGGGAGTTTATTCGGAAAGTATTAATGGTGTGTCACTTTGGCAGAAAGAATGTGTCACATGAAGATTTAAAGTTGTTTATGGATGCGGCAAGGGCTCATGGTATGGGAGTTTTCTTTGATGAGACTTGCTCTGCAGCTAGTCAGCCTGAAGGGTGACCTGATGAATGGAAGAAAGATGTGGCCTTTTTGGAGGTCATGTCAATTTGGGCTGCAGCAGTGGTTTGGATGATGAAATTGGTGACCGGAAATGTGATGTTTTTCTCAGATAACAAGTGGTGGTGCATGTATTAACTTGGAAAAGTGCTAAGCCACCTTTGGTGTTGTTAGTTTTTAAGAAGCTATGTTTTTTTATTAAGGTTACTGTTTCAGCAAGGCATGTACCAGGTAGAGTCAATCATCCAGCTGATAACCTTTCTCGGTTTCAGTTTTCCACATTTCATTCAATAGCACCAGAGGTGAGAGAGAAATCAGTTTTGATTTTAGACAAGGTGTGGAACATTGGAAAATCATAGCCACATGGTTAATCCAATAATCCTGGGATGATTCTACCTAGAAGGCATACATCTCTGCCTTAGCCTCATTTTCTGCATTCATCTGTCAGTTGTTGTTAGAGGACAGAAGGTGGTCATTCACTAAAGTGATGCTATACATAGTACATAAGTGGCGTCAGAGTGGGGCAGTGAGAACGATCAAGGTTCATTTGTCAGCTATAAGTGCTGTTGCTAAACTAGTTGATTTGGAGGATTCGACAAAAGCATGGTTAATGATGAGGATGTTGAAAGATGAAGGGGAAGAATGAACACGGGCAATTTCCTAAGATAAAGCAAGATCTTAGTGTATTGTTGAAAGATTTGCACTTGTCCAAAGGCTTGTTTAATATAAAACTTATGCAACTTTGGTGTCAATTATGTATGTCATTGCTTTCAGAGTTGGGGAGTTGCTTTGTTCGCTGATGTGGAAGAATGCCTGTGTTATAGGTTCATCAGTAGTGATTTGGCTTTGAAGATTGAATATTGATCAGATGGATCTAGACAGGCAGGTTGTGTTGTCAGAGGATGGTGAGAGACTGTTCTGTCAGGTAACCTGGATTAGGTAGTTAATGAGAGTCTGTAGGAGAAAAGCTAAGGATGTTGTTTTCCATACTGAGCAGTGAGGTGTTAAGATGGCCCTGCAGTTTTTTAAGCCGGTATAGCAGGTATTAGATTGTCAATGTACTGGAGGAAATAGATTTATTTGCCCATTAATTTTGGATTGGGAGACCATTTGATTTGGCTGAAGAAGCGAAATTGATAGAGGTTATTAAAAGGGTGCAACAGTGGGCGTCTAGAGCATATGTCTGTTATATAAGATGAGATTGTTTTAATTATTTAATTTGTTTGTTATGAAGGTGTTAATGTTGTTTTCCTTGGCGACTCCTTTGTATTTGGGCAGATAGGAGATCAGTGATAATGACTAAAGGAAGCATGTTGAGTCTTTTGAGGAGCATGTGGAGTATTGCATGGATTTAAATGTTTACGTTAGCAACAAATGTTGGATAAGTTTGGAATGATAGAAGTAAAGTCAGGGATTCCTAGGATTTTGCTTATTTATTCTGGGGGCAATGACTTAGGTTGGGCCCCCAAAAGAAAGTTGTTGGCTTGTATTGTTTGTCATCCAGTTAAGTTAAGACAGCTATATCCCCATATGTTGGAAGTGTGGTTAGAGATTATATCAAGATTAGTTTGGAAACAGGCTGTCAAGTTTGTTGGATTTAAAAGAGCTGGGTATTTTGTTATTCACAGAGTGTCCAAGGCATTAGCTGTAAGCTGACAAAGGTGTATTTTGTGGCTAGTCATTGAGATTTTGATGACAGGGATCCAGTTAGGTGTATGAAAGATGGGTTACATTTGAGTGAGGTAGGCATGGACTTGTTTAATTTGCAATTCAATTTGGCTTTGTAGAATTTGGTTATGCATTTATGAGGGGATGATGGGGGAACAGCCTTCCTCCCCTAATTTTTTGAGGTAAGCGGAGGTATGTTGTTTTTCAACTTGGGTATGTTTAAAGTGAACAGAAGGGTGTAATGCTGCTTGTGTCCATTTCAGGGTGAGTGGTTAATGCTGCTCGAAATGTTATAATGATTTCATGTGTTTTAATGAATGCATGTATGATTTAATATATATATATATATATATATATATATATATATATATATATATATATATATATATGGATTTTGCTCAATAACTTGATTACAATGGCATATTTTTTTGGTGTGGTTCTTGGGGCAAGGTGGTTTTGGACAAATATAGTTTGGGCACAGACAGATTTGCCCAAAGACACCAAGATGTTGTATGTTGGGTAAAGAAGGGAGTGGAGGGCATGTGGGTAGGTTTGGGATGGGATAGTAAGAGGGGAAATAGGAGTTACGCAATTGATAAAAGCTTAGGCAAACAGAGAGGTGCGGGTTAAGGTAAGGAAGGCAAGGGCGCCCACAGGCAGGTTCAAGGGGGTGCACTTGCACCCCCCCTGGAACCGGCTGATTTTATTTAAATTTTTAAAAAAAAGTTTTTTTTTTAAAGGGTGTTCCACTTTAAGAACGCCCTTTGCATCTCGTCCAGTTGCACAGATGCAACAGGAGTTTGCAACCTCTTTTCCTGTTCTGTGCATAGGCACTGCCCAGAACCATAGCACTTTTCAGCAGCAAAGACCTGTTTTAAGACCCAACAGTCATGCGTGTGTCGCATGAATTTTAAACGCAAACATGCGCAGGAAGGGAATCTCATCATTGCTGCCAGAGAGTCACCCACAATAAGGTAAGGAGTTAGGAGTGTGAAATTCCAGTTTGGTTGGATTTTTCTTGAAGTTTTTTCTGCCTTATTGTTTCGACAAACCTGTCCTGGCACTGGTCATGGAGACTGAGGTTTCTTGTGCCTGTCTGTATACATTACAGGATGGTTCTTTCCAACACCTTGAAAAACAAATTTGTGAAGCTGATTAGTCAGTAATAATCAGAGTCTGTAGGGGGGCGTTCATTGTGAACTGAGATCATAATAGTCTGCTTCCAGATATGAGGGATATAGCTAGTTTTCAATATTCTTTTTCTAAAGCTGAATAGCTGCTTGTGTTTATGGCATCGGTGGAGTATTACATGCAAACAGTTTCACTGAGTAAGGGATACAGTGGGTTATATTTGCACAAATAAGGAGTCCTAGTATCTCATCTAGTCCCATGAGCTAGTGTTTCTTACCTTACTGAGGGCATAGGTAACCATACTGAAAGTAACTTACAAGTTTATTAGTAGTTACTGGACATGTAGTCCATAAGACCATTAAAGAGCCCATCCCAAATTCCCAGTTACCACAAAGCACTTGTCTGGTTAAGTAATTCACTCAAGATCACACAATAAACAAATGAAGGCTGAAAGACTCAAACCCTGTACCAAAGGTAGTAGCTCATGAACAGATTGTTACCTTAACCCTTTGCACCATCTGCCAGATCTTGCTTGAGATCTTGTTGCAGGGAAGAAGAGCGAATGGGGTTCCCCACAGTGGAGTGAAATGTGCTCCAAGCATATAAGCTAGAGTGTTGGCTATATCTGTTGGCTCCATTATGGAAATACTATTTTGTTTCTGCTCCTTATTTGTTATTATTATTATTATTTGCATGAGGTTGCAGATGGGTTTGTTATTGTAGCCTGCCTGTTTGGGAAATGTTACCTCAGATTAAGCTCTGCTTCTTTTACTTGTTTTTGTGAGTTCTTTATGGATATAGTTTACCTTAATGTTGATGCATTGTGTTAAATAAAGTTTGAAGGTTTTCATGCTATTTTATTTGGTTTAATCATTTGTTGATTTTGTTGCTCCACTGTTTAGTCTTATTACATATTTTTTTACTGTGTGTGTGCCTCATGGAGATGAATGTATTAACGCAGTTATTTAAAATGTTGTAGAAGGCCATGAATGACTCACCAATGGGTTATGAAGAGAGTCTAGTATAAATTCATAGTTGATTTACGTAATGTGATTTTTCAGGGCTCCAAAGCTGCCTTTTGAAAAATCATTAAAGATGGTGTGAAAAACTGAAAGGTTGCCAGCTCACCCAGATAGAATCTTGTAAATAATTCTATGTGATTTGTAAATATTAATATAATCCACAGGCTGGTTTTACAAATGTAAAAGAGAACTATATGTTAAGATTAAACTATATGTTGTACTGAGCTTCAAAAATGTAACCACAGTGCACTCTGCTGGAAGAAAGCTGATAAGTCAAGCATTGTATGACTGTTTGAGCTCAAACTTGGAGCCATGATGTCTGGGCCAGAAAATTATTTCTATTGTTTTGAGACCAGAGTTAATTGCTAGATTTTAGAGATATAATGTCTCTTATTGCTGTGGCTTCCTGCAGGTGTACATTACAAAAAAAAAATTCAAATTTTGAGTTTCAGTTAGCCTGGGAAGTTAGAACTGTTAAGAATCATGTAATCTAAAATGAGTCAGCAGTGATGTATCATCAATTTAAGAAATTCTCAGAGAGAGAGAGAGAGAAATTCAGAGCATTTTGGATTTTGTCTGAACTTGAACACATCAACTCACCAGCTCTTTGCCTTTGCTTTGCTCTGTATGTATGCAGGTTCTTTAGAGTATTGTTTCTCTTAGAAATAGATAGGAAATAGTAAGATTAGACTTGCTGTTTTCTATATTTATTCTACAGTATTATTTTAAGCATTTCCCTGTGATGTCAACTTTTGACTAGTACTGTGTTGAATTGAAGAGATTTGTCTTGTGTTTTTATTATTTATTAAATATTTTTAAACCCATCAGCTGTGGCTATTTTGTGTAGAGACAATTTAAGCCCTAGAGTACATTGCATGTATATACTTGAAGTATCTTTTAAGCCTTTGAAAAAGGAAAAAATCATGGGCATTCGGAAGCTGTGTTGCTAAAACATGTCAGGTCCTTATGGGGTCATTTGCTTATATTTTAAGGGCCTACATTGCAAGAATTTTATCAGGTAGTGAAAACTCTAGCTTGGCTCTGTCTCTTGCTGTGTTTAGTGAATAATTTCTGTGACACCTTTTTACCCTTTGGTTTAGTGCCTAGACTTACCACTGTGCATCCAGAAGTATCTGTCTACATGCATGGGAATGCATTAAAGAAAATACGGTCTTCACATTTGTAGAGAACTGTTAATGCAGGTGTTATCAAAAGTATACCATCAAGGACTGCCATTTATTTATGAAACTTGCTGCCAGAGTCACACTGTAAGCACTGCCATGTATTTATGTTATGAAACTGCTGCTGGGCTTGCTCCGTTTACTCACTGTTTAAGCTGCTGGGCTTGCTCCATTCACTGTTTAAGCTGCTGGGCTTGCTCCGTTCCCTGTTTAAGATGCTGGTAATAGCATGGGATGGTCTAGGTACCATATATTCTGTGAGTATAAGTAGTCAAACCTGCTTCTAAAACAGTAGTAGTTATGTTTACAGTGACCTAACTTTTGACCATGAACCCAGAGTCATAAGAAAGTCTTTCTATAATGCACAGCTTATAAACAAATTGTGACTAGATCTAGAGATGTTATTGCCCCCTTTTACAAAGTGCATTTTATTTTCTTTATGCTGAAACTGCTGAGCTCTGATTTCAATTCATGCTATAACTGCTGTGTGTGTCTCTGCTGGAGTCCATTTACATTTTATGCTGAAACTGTTAGACTCAGTTTACATTTTATGCTGAAACTGCTGGTCTCAATTTACATTAACCTCTGCCTTAAATATAGACTTCAGAATATTGGCTAAGATAGTATAACCGGAGTTAGAGAAACCCATATCCAGGCAAATCCACAGTGGTCAATCTTTGTAAATGACAGAACATCAGTTGAAAATTAGTAAGATGTCATACTATTTACAAAAAAAAGTTTTTATGCTGGGCTGTGTACATTTTATGCTGAAACTGTGTATAATGCCCCATGTACTTATTCCTGGTGGACATGATTACATAGGCTCAGACCCTGAGCCTTATGTACAAGAGCCTGCCTTCTGTACCCACACCACCACATCTGATTCAGGGAGTTGAACTCATAGCTCTTAGCCATCTAGATTAATCATTGAGAACAGAATTCACTAAATAATGATAGCGTTTTAAGCTTCAGTCTTCCTATCTTTTTTGGAAACACATGGTAACACAAAGCACTATTTCAGCAACTTTCTAAGATTATACAAGCAATATTTAAAATGTGTCCCTGGTTTTGGCCCATTGCCCTCCCAAATAAACTTTGGCTTTTTCCAGATTTCTTCTGCTGTGAAATTGAGAGATTTAGTTGTATCAAGTGGATGGTGCACTGGTGCAGTGGTAGTGTTGTTGTCTCACTGCAAGAGGTTCTCTTGTTTAATTCTTGTCTGGGCTGATTTTTGTGGGGAGTCTATGTCCTCCCTGTGCTTGTGTGGGTTTCCTTTGGCTGCTCTGATTTCCTCCCATGTTACAAAGGCATGTATCTGGATTCTGCCTGGGACTCTGCTGAAAACTGGATTTGCTCCAAGTTGGACTTTCCTGGTAAACAAATGTTAAAAAAAATTTACAAGGAGCTGAGAGCTTCAGGGAAAGATAAGTTTAGTACTGTTTACTCCAAACCTGTTTGCTTTGTTAGTAGCACAGCAGGTAGTAGCCTTGCTTTTAATGCAAAAGGCTGTGGGTTCTACTCCCATAGTATGCAGATGGATCGCTGATACTGTACTGTGTTGTACTTTAAAGGGAGTGGATGCTGCAGTCCTGTGAATGTCCTCCTTTGGAGGAGTTACCTAGTAACTATGAACCTGTTATCAGTTTGCCATCCATTCCCTATTGCAAAATTACTAGCTTACCATTTTTTAATAACATAGGCAATTTATTCTTCAAGGGCAACAGCCACTTTATTTGTAGATGAAACAATGAAATAAAAAGTTGTTTCCTGGTAGCAACCTCTTCATTAGTTAGAGATCCCTTTAATGTAGAATTATTTAGATGACTGACTTCTGCAGACATTTTGCATATTTAGTGGTATTGGTGGATCGTAATGACAGAAGTTTCAGTGGCCTTTTATGGTTGAAATTTTCTGAAATGGGTAGTTTTGTCATTATTGGTTCATACATTTTGTTTGATTGCTTACTAGAAGACTGTTCAAAACTACAAATTTAAAATGCAGTCTAAAAACAGGTGGTGTATTATACAAGGAATATAATTTAATACAATCAGGAAGGTGACTCAAAGAATGCATACATGTATGCAAGGCCCTAAAAATGTGTTTGAAAACAGCCTGGAGGAAAGTGTGAAAGGCTCAAACTCATGGGCAAATTTTAATCTTTACTCTTGTTACTAAAGTAACGGATGAAGGTAAAACAGTTCACACCACATTAGCTTGACCTGACCAAGCCTTTTGACACAATCCCCTACTCAGGTGTAGTACAAAAGATGAATAATGTAGGTGCAAACACTTGCATCATTAGCTGGATTGCCAACTTGCTCACAGGATGCAGGTGGTCAAAATAGGGGAAGAGACCAGTCACCAATGGAGTCCCCTAGGGTTCGGTGTTGAGACTTTTTTTATGTTTGGCATATAAATCTCAAAAGTAAAAAGAAATACCAAAGGGCTTTGGCCAGCTAAGTTTGAGATGACTGCAAGCTAGGAGCAGTTATTGAATACCTAAATGACTTAACCATCATGCAGGAAGGTTTGTCCCAAATAATAACTAGTGTCAAAATAATGACAATGCCCTCTGTGAACTGACCCAATTGTTTAGCATTTGGGAACTTGTGTGTAGAGTGACCTAACTTTTGACCAACATGTGCCCAGAGTCATAAGACTTGCACAGCTTGTAAACAAATTACTTGTGACTAGCTCTAGAGATGTTGCTGTCCCCTTTACAAAGCTCTTATTAGGTCAGTCATTTTGTATAATGTCCACTTTGGCATGTATCTGTCCAGCCCCATGAAACAATTGGAATACCTTCAGAGATACCTTACTAAAAGGATACAAGTCCTAAACAACAGGTCTTGCATGGACCACCTCAAAGATTTATTACTATACTCAGTATCCAACAGAGTGCTTAGAGGTGACATGTTTGGCATACAAGGCATTCACCGCCCTAACAAAGATGGACCTACTGAACGTCAGAAAGTCAAATGGCATCAGAATTACTCAGTCCAGGTATGTAAACTGAATGTTGTGGAGAGATGGTTATATATCACAGAGGCTACCACTGTTCCATAACAGACTATCCATAAAAATAAAACAAAGCTCATCCGTCCATATTCAAATGCAACTTGGATCTAATGATGGGTAATAAAAAATGTACTCCAGGATTACCCCTCATGCCACTAATGGATAGAGGCAGTTCCTAAATGCTGCATCCCTTACATGGGTCTCCTCAAATTATCTATGGTATGATCCCAGTTATTCTCACTAGGGCTAATATACAGTTATCAGCCATGGGATAGGTAAGACCAATCAGAATATGTTAATTTAAGCACCAAAAGAGAATTGGCTAAGCTTAAAATGTCCTCCAAGTGAACCTATGCTGTGGTACTAAACAGTTGTAAAATTGCCCTTTTTAGATCACTAAGTGCCCCTCTCACCCTCTTCCCCCCAGTCTTTAACAGCTTCCGGCACCCATGTTTAAGAATAACCTTTCCATCCAGTCATACATCGTGCAGACACAGAAAACCGATGGTTTTACGTCTTCATCTACTGCTCCCGGGCAGAATTTGAATTTCAGAAGACGTTTGGACTGCAAACAAAGGTAAAAGTAAGAGCTACGTGTGTGTGTGTGTGTCTTTAAGTGTTTAAAAGTGTAAGAGGTATGTGTGTAAAATAGGTAGGGGTGTAAGAAGTAGGTAGATAGGGGTGTGTGGATGTAAGACGTAGGTAGGTAGGGGTGTGTGAATGTAAGAAGTAGGTAGGTAGGGGTGTATTATCATACTATATGTAAACAATATAGGCAAGAGGCTGATTGTTAATATGCATCTATCTTGTAACTCTGCTAATGCCACTCTGGCTGAAACGTTTTATTCACATAAAAGAAAGGGATTCAAAGTAAATCTTAGCAAAACCAGTGCAATGATTTTCAATGCCCAAAACTCTCTTTAAGTCTTTCAGTGGCCCTGATCATGGTCTTCTATATATACTGCTGAGTTCCCAAAATATCTTGGAGTCTGGCTTGAGCCATCACTTATTTTCACCACTTATACATGCAGCATGAGGAATAAAATTAAATCATTGTAGTAAAATGCAATATTGTTTCCACAATGGTAACTGAACAAGAAAGGTTTGCAGTTGGATAAGAGGTACTTCTTACATCTCTGAACACCCCCTTTCCACCAGTGGCTCCATCTCTTCTAGAAATATAGAACAACACAAAAAGCACTTCAGAACTGTATCTGCCACTTTACTGTAGCAGCAGGCAAGATGTTCGATCACTTTCAAGCAGTTAGCAGGCAAGACAACTTACAGAGACTCATTTATGTCAAACAACAGCATTATATGCCTATCTATAGGCTGAAATATCCATTAAAGGGATGCTATTTCCCCATTTTGACTGCAATGGTAAACATAATGAGGCTATTGACATCAGTTCTCTTCCTCTTAATGAGGTACATGATGATTGCTTATGTTAGGCTGATAAATGCATCAAAAACTAAGCATATGAGATTTTGGAAACTTAGATTAAAAGGTGAATATTTAATACAGTAAACTGTGTGTATGTAGGAAGTAGGTAGGTAAAGGTGTGTGTGTGTGTGTGTGTGTGTGTGTGTGTGTGTGTGTGTGTGTGTGTGTGTGTGTGTGTGTGTGTGTGTGTGTGTAAGAGGGAGGGAGGGGTGCATGGGGGTCATACCTCACAATTATCCAGATTTGTGCCTCATATTTTCAGATTGTTTCTCATAAAATTGTGTTTTCCTGGCAAATCATTGAAGACTGAAGTTGAGTTTTAGACTTCATATCCTCAGAAAATGCATTCTAATGCAAACAATTTTGTTCTATCCACTTTCTAAGGAGGTCGGGGGATGTATGTGTGTGTGTGTCATACCTCTCAACTGTACAGATTTTCACAGAGGCTGAGGTGTGTGTGTGTGTGCGTGCGTGTGTGTGTGTGTGTGTGTGTGTGTGTGTGTGTGTGTGTGTGTGTGTGTGTGAGTGTGTGTGTGAGAGAGAGAGAGAGAGAGTGAAATGCCCTATTTAGAGTTAGCAGGTGGAATTTATTTTCAAGGAATTGTGAGCTTCAAGGGAAGAGAAGTTTACTACTGCTCATGCTAAGTCTGCTTAAAATGTGCAACTGTTTTGTTTAACAAATGGTATCACTGTTGTGGTGTAGAATTTCAAAACAGTCTTAGTAGCACAGTAGGTAGTATACTTGCATCTTGATGTAGAGGGTTGTAGGTTCTATTCCCTCCGCATGTAGGTTTGTATTTTAAGGGGGTGGAGTGCTGTAGTCCAGAGTATGTCCTCCTTTGGATGAGATGCCTAGTAACTATGAACCTGTGTTTCCGCTTGCCACTTATTCCTATTGCAATATACAAGCTTAGCATTTTTTTAAATGTAACATAGGCAATTTATTGTTTAAGGGCAGTAGGCACTGAATTTGTAGATGGAACACTAAAATATAAAGCTGTTTTCTAGCAACAACCTCTCCATTAGTTTAAGATCTCTTTAATTTGAAATTATTCAGATGACTTTTACTTCTGCAGAGATTGTGCATATTGACTGATATTGGTAGACTGTAATGATAGATGTTTAAGTGGCCTTTTATGGTTGAAATGTTATGAATTGGGCAATTTGTCATTACTGGTTCATATGTTTTGTTTCATTGCTTACTGGAAAAAATGTTCAAAACTATAAAACACACTCTAAGTGGTGCTGTATTAACAAGGGATATAATTCAGTTATTATATATTATAATTAATACAATCAGGAAGGTGAATCAAAGCAGTTATGCATGGTTCTGAAATGTGTGCAAGGGGCCTATGATTTGAAAACAGTCCAAAGGTAAACTTAACCTGCCACTGGCCAGATGCATTTTCTTTGAATGTGGTTTTCAATGTTGTTTCAGTGCATGTGAGTTTCAAAGGTATAGAAGTTTTAATGCTAAGTCTGTTTTCATTGTAAGACTATTGCTTTGTTTAAGTTTAGCAAATGTCTATCAGTGTTTGTGCTATAAAATAGGAAGTTACTAGGCTATTGGCCCTGAGGCCCTAAAATCTGAAATAAAAGATGTAAATTAAAACCAAGTATCTGTAATCATTGTAGAAGTAATGCATAAAACAGTATGCACACAGAGAGTTTTGAGCAGTGTTTATGGCAACTGGGGAGAAATAGCCAAGTAATGGGATGCTGGAATGGCTGTGTGTGTGTGTTCGGGAGGGGAGGGGGGTGAAGGGGTGGGGTTGGGGGCGGTGATTTGAAGGGGTGGGGTTGGGCGGTGCCCACTGCAAAAAATCCTGCGGGCTCCCTTGAAGGAAGGTAAATGAAGAAGGAGGTGAGGTAATAGGGGAGGGGTTTTCTAAGTTTAATACTGTTGAGCAAAATCTCGAGACAGTCTTTTGTTGATTCCCTCCTTTCCCAGCTTGATTTATCAAGCTAATTGTGAGAAGAGATATGGTGATTTAAGGGGCTGGCATAAGAAGGGGTCAGGTAGAACCCCTCATGTGTTTCACTTCCCCCCTTAATTCTTCTGAGATGAACATAGGTATACTTTGCAAAACTCGGGCGTGTTTAACGCGAGTATAAGTGTGTAACTCTGCTTCTGTCCAGTTGAGGGTCAGCAGTCAGTGCTGTATGTAATGTTATAATGAGTTCATATGTTTTAATGAATTATGTATGATTCAATATTCACTATGTTATTATTCATATTTATGGATTTTGGTCAATAAACTGGTGGCTATGGCATATTTTGGCATGGTTCTTGTGTCAAGGTTGCTTTAGGCAAATGAGAATCTCAGAAATCAAAAGAAATAACTGTCACTTGCTTTTGGTAAGGCATGGCTGCTTCTAACCAGCTATTCAAAAATGTTCTAAATATATTTTGTAGATTCTCCATGAAAAGGAGTCCTGGTTGGTGTAAGCTCTTATATGAACTTTATGCTCATCGTGAATAAGAAAAGCATCCCCTGATTTCATATGCCCTGAAGTCCTTTCATAGTTTAAACATCAGCAACGTAGTTCGCATATTCTGAGATTAACAGTTTCTTCTACCTGTACAATATAGCTAATTACTGAGCAAATGAGAGGTATTAGTGCATGCCAGGTGATCTGATCAGAGTCATTTAAAATGTCATGCAACCTTATGGTATGTCTGAGTAGGCATGCTGTTTAAGTACCTGTAATTTAGTGATTGAACTTCATTATATTGCTGCTGGCCTTCAACGAATGGATGCAGACAGCAGTTAGATCAAAATAAAATGAGCTCATACCTGTGGTTTCCAACTAAAGCTCTCAGCATATAATAACTTAGAGAGTTTCTTTTTTAGTGGAATTTGTGATATCTTTATTTGCGCAACACACTGTTTCCTGCTCCTTCTGATCTGGGACTGGTTCATAAATTGCTAAGTGAATATTATTCACTACAGCTGTCTAAGGCATAGTAATTGCTCATAAAATAGCTCATGCTTGTTCTAACTTCTAAGGAAAAAGGGCCTCCCGCTGCTTTTCCTTTCTCGTAAATCCTTCTTACAGCCTCCCGTTTTAATAGAACTGCAGCTTTGGCACATATTTGCATTCATTTTTCAGCTTTAACAGTTTTCTAAAATGTACTTTGTACTTCTCTGTTTACTAGACAAAATACTAAAGACTTTTTCAGCATCACTGTTTAAAATCATCTCATTGTAACTGGAACCCTACTGCCACATATTTTCTTGAAAATCTGACAGTAATTTTATTAATTTTATGTAATGTCACTCAGTACACAGGAAATCCATTAGGCCATATTTCATGCTAAATTAAGCTGCACATAAGATATATGATACTGCCTCTTCCTCTGTAACTGATTCAAGTAACATTCGGGTAAATTGGCAGTGGATTTAGGGTGTGAACAGTATAGCAGCTTAGTCATTCTAAGTCTATAAATTGCTTTCCATTCAGAATATTCACTTATGCATTGATTATATCACATTTTAATAGGTGGGGCTATAGCTGGTTGTTAACATTAAGCATTCAGATCATTCAGAATCTAAGGCTAGCACACCCTCAGATATCCAGATTTTTGCAAAACATCCAGATTTTTGCCTATTATTTTTGGTCTGTAACTCATAAAATCTGCGTTTTTCCTGGATTTTTGTGGGAAATCAGTGAGGATTGAATTCACTAAATAATTACAGGCATTTGAGTTTCCGAATTCATATCTTTCAGAAAATGCATGGTAACACAAGACCTTTTATTCTAGCATTTTTTTTTTTTAGTTTATAAGAGCAATAATTAAAAATTGTCCCTAGTTTTAGGGCTTTGCCCCCCCATTATTTTTGGCTTTGTCCAGATTTTTTGTGCCAAGAGGTTGAGAGGTATGGGTGGTAGTCTAAGGGGGTATTTCAATAAAGCTTACATGAAGCTAATCTCTGTGCAAGCATAGTGGCATGGCTCGAACACGGAGTTTGGAGGCTATGTGATCCAGTAAACAAGCTGGGGGTATGCACAAGCCTCCCACCACTGTTCTACCATGGAGGCAATCGCATAATGCAAATCACCTCATTTGCTAGTGAAAAACATGAAAATGAGGTAAATTCGTGATCCAACAAGTAGACAGGCATTTGTGTAGGAGCTATGTCTTCATTAAAATGTAAATGAGAACTTTCCGTGTACTGGAGTGCAAAATGAAAAATGAGGCTGTGACAACCAAAAGTAAATCATGTATTAGTTGCATCAGGCATGCCAATGGCCAAAGCTATGACCATTGGCATGTAAAACTGATGCAAAATATTAAATAATCAAAAGTTTTTCTTAGCATATATGCCATGTTTAAGTGGACCGCAGCGGCACTCAAACATGCAATCTTGCAGAAAATAGCTAAAATTACATTTTACATTATACTGGCTAGCATGCAGAATCATAACAATGGCAGATAACAATGGTTGCTAAGGACATACGCTCTGGTGTAGTGGTGTAACTAAACACAATTAGGGATATGTAAATGAGCTAAGTTTATTGAATAGCAAAATGGACCACCGAGTCTGCAGTTACCTAACCATGTAAGGGCTATAATGTGGTGGTGTAGGTAGAAGAGGCAGCTGACATGAAAAGGGGTGTGTCATGCTTTCTGTAAGCACATTGGAGCTTAGTGGCTGCTGTTTGCTCTCAACTAAGCACAGCTAAGCAAGGGGGTGTATCTGAGACTGCTTAGCTGTGCTTAGCTGGATTAAAGAAAGCTAAGCATGCTCGTGAACAGGGGAGGTGCAGATCTCCAGAGAAGTGTTTACATTTCAGCAGTGGGTTTGCGCGGTGTGGTGCAGGGCTTAAAAACACAGGAAAAAAAAACAGAAACACCTTTAGAAAAGGCAATCAACTATAAATGATTAGTAATCCCTCTAGCACTCCCACTGGTCCATTCAAACCCTTCAGTAATGCAGCTGGCAGGTGGAATGTATTCATAGTTAGCCAATCACACAGGCTGCATTTGCAGCGCACCAGTATGAAGTATGCAGACACCCTTCAGTCTGTTTTTTCCCACATACTCTGCACCATTGGAGTACATACTTGGGAATTTTAACTGACAAAATGATATGGGCTGCTGCTGCTGCTGCTTTGTTACATCTTTATGTGCTACAGACTCAGGGTGGTGATGAGAATTATGCTGACAACTGTCCAAAACTGAGGAGGAGAAGATTGTTCAGACCCAGGGTATCCTTTCAGTGGTTACATGAGCGGGAGATAGTAGAGCGCAACATGGTGGGCAGGGACATACTAGAGCAACTCACTGAGCTCTGCCGGCCTTACCTCAGACCCAGAGCCAACAGATGGGAACCCATCCCAGTGGAAACAAAGGTATGTGTAGCCTTAAGAATACTAGCTACAGGTACTTTCCAAAGACCTACTGGGGACATCATGGGGGGGTCTCACAAGCATCCGCATCCAGGGTACTCCACCAGTTCCTGGATGTCATGCTAAGACATGCCAGTGAGCAGATTTATTTCCCCAGCTACCCTAAGGAGAGGACCAGCAATATGCATCTCTTCTACTGTGTAGCACACTACCCAGAGGTGCTGGGGCCATAGACTGCATTCACGTCCACATCAAAGCACCACTCAGTGAAGAGGGTAGAGTGTACGTCAACCACAAGTGCTATCATTCCATCAACTGCCAGGTCATGTGCAATGCCCAGGGCATTATCATCAATGTGTGTGCTGGCAGCCCTGGCAGTTACACAACTCCCACATCTGGCGTGCCTCACAGCTGTACCTGGCATTTGCCAGGGGAGACATCTCATACAGCCATCTCATGGAGGATGATGTCTATGCACTGGAACCATGGATGATGACACCCATCAAAAATGCACTCACATACACTGAAGAACTCCATAATGAGGCACACGCACAAACTAGGAACATTGCAGAGCATGTGTTGTGTTTGGGCTGCTCAAGTCACTGTGATACTATCTTGACAAATCTGGTTGAGCCCTGCAGTACTCTCCAGCTACATGTGCACACATGTTCATAGTATGCGCCATGCTACACAATATGATCCTGTGGTAACAGCTGCTACAGGAACATCACAGAGAAGGGATATACAGCCACCCATCATTGCCAAAGTCCCCAAAGGCACAGGTGGACTGGGAGGGGAACACCCTGAGCCTGCCCCTGTAGGAAGACTCTAGGTGTGCCCAGTACACCCTGGCCTTGGCAAAGAGGCAACACATAGCACATACACTGACACCCTAGGGACCCAGAGACTGACAGCTCTTTCCAACTTGTACACACATTACAAGGGATGCCACACATCATGCTACCTGTACCTTTCCATGTATAGGCTGTGTGCTGGGTGCATCCAACAGAGTCAGCCCTGAAGCACCATCCTCACAGCTGCCACAGGCACAAGGTAAGTCTTTCTTCTTAACAATAAATGAATGGAGTAGTACATTGTGGTAACATATATATATATGGTATCACTGCATGTATGCAAGAGAATGGGGTGGCCTACCGGGATAGCAGCAGACAACTGACTCCTGAAATGTCCGCCAAATACTGGCTTTACTAGAGTATGCAGTAGTCCCCTAGGTGACAAAACTCACTGCAGTATATGTGGGGGACTAACAAACTAAGGGGGGTCATAGTTCACATGCATGGATGTCAATGTTGAAGTCCCATACACACCTCTCAGCCTCTCCCAGCAAGTCAGCTGTATAAAGCCATAAAGAAATGCATAGCAAAGGCTCACAAATAGGGTCAATGATGAAATATTCTTCTTTCAAACTTACACAGTGATATCACAGCAGGTCTTGCAGTTGCATTAAGTCTCTGAAGGGTAAGAAGTCTGAAACTGAAATGTCTGCCATTATTTTCTAACCTTTGGTCTGTAGTGATATGCCAGAATTCTCCAAAACAGGCACAATATTATGCTAAATGGAAACAAAATGTAAAACCAACATCTGCACAGACAGGTATGCCCCCCAACCCACCCATGTTCCCATAGAAATGTAGTAATATTTATGTTTGTGGGGTAATAGCATCAGAGCACACATTCCCAGGGCTGTCCCAATCAGCTTGATAACTTGTTGCATGTCCACAATATTCAGGGCTCAATGAGCTATGTATATGTGTGGTTAATACTGTCAGGAAGTAGGTATCACTTACTCTTGGCTGTTGTGGCTTGGTGGCCTAGGTACAGTACTGTGGCTGATAGGGTCCATGTCTTAAGACTTGCTGTACCAATTATTTTGCATGTCATATACACCTATGGTAGGAGTTGTACACACTGTCCAGAAGTAAATATCCATTACTGCAGGAAAGCTGGACAATTCAGGGACAGGAGGCCACACATATGGACAGTATACAGCTCGGATTAACCTACACAGTACCTAGTAGCACAGCAAGCTCCTGAATGTCAGTGTCCTACCAGGTTATATATGACTACCACCTTACTGTGTTAGTACTAACGACAAGTCACTGACCACCATCCATACCCCTGGAATGACAGGCTGTCACAGAAGAACCACAAGTATGGCTTGTATATCTGTTCTACTTGTCATTACATTGCATTTGCCAGCCAAACTATTTGCAAAACAATAAAGGTTGATGTGAAAACATCAATGGCAGACAGTTGAGAAGCAGACATCATAACCATAAGAAAAAGCAAGTTAATACCAAACCAGTCTCCCAACTGTCAATGTTTGGCAGAGCAGTATTATTACCCTGTCCCTATATGTGGGCCTGTGTCTGACTGTCATATATGGGCATGTCCAGATGGAAGTCTGTGACAGTTTGACAGCTAGGGTCAACATAAAGCCTTAGAATATCATAGCAACACAAACCGTCCGAGGACCACAGCAGATGTAGGGGTGCAATGATGGACAACCTGCTAAACAGGTACACTCAGAGGTGTGAAGTCCATAATGCTGTGTGTGATGTTACAGCGTCTACCCCGCTCACACCAGAAATACAAATACCTAACAGCAGCCACTGTGGTCAAAACTTATGACTGGACTACAGAAGGACAAATAGACACATATAAGAGGAAAGGGAACCACTGGCCAGACAAATGGAGAATATGCACACCAGAACAAATTGTGCAGTAACATAGGTTCCCTGCAGTGTATGGAGTCAGTAAACATCACCCACAACTACACAACACACACCCACATAAGTCGAGGTCCTCAACAAAACAAAAACCCAAACAAAGGACACCTCAGAGGAAAAAACACATAAGAACTCCACAAACCTCCACACCACAGACCATACATAGTCCAAACACTAGTGTCTCACAACCACTAAGGTCTTATCATAAACCCAACATATTACTCATAGGAGACTCCATTGTGAGAAACGCAATTGTGACTCTCTCCAGGCTGGATAAGGAGAAAGTAATGCTTACTTGTTTGATAGGTGCCAGAATCTGCCATATCATACATGCACTCAAGTCACTCCATAACAGGTGCTGTTATGACTGTCCTAGTCTATGGCGATGTGAAAGATGTCAGACATACCTCCCTGGACTACAGGAAGACAGATATGATTGAGCTTGCTGAATATGTGTTCCATGCAAGTATATCTCTAGGCTTAAGCAGCATTCAACTGTCACCCAGAATGATGCCTCAATACAAACAGAAAATGATTGTCATTAACAATTGGCTTACATTCTGGTGTCATCCCAGGGGGAATCCACTGCCTGGCAGCCTGGGATCGTGATCAACAGACCCCGCTGCTTTGCTAGAGATGGCCTGCATCTGTCTCACTTGGCCTTCAGGCCTCTAGCAAAGGCACTTGCCTCCCCCATAATGCCTTTTTTAGAGAAAGTCATGGGGTCCATACTACCAACATAAAACTCTTAAAAAATGCAAAATAAAGGTCATGCCGCTAAACACTAGAAGTCTAAACATGAAACTGTACTTGTTGCAAGCATGCTTAACCCTGGAAGATGCTGACATGTGTGCAGTCACAGAAATCTTTGTCAAAGCTGTGGAGAGCAACCCATTCTCACCTGCTCACTCATCCTATCACACAGTCAGACCCTAAAATGTGGCCAGCAATGCCAAAGGAGGTGGAGTATAAATATATAGTAAACAGACACTCACCTCCAGGCTGGTCAAACAGTCTGATGCACACGGGGCACTCCAGGTGCAGTTAACAGTTGAAAAGACCACTATTCAAATTATTCGTAGCTACAGTCCACCATATTTGACATAGGATGCTCAGTCCACCTACATGGACCTTTACATATCTATAAAGATTCAACTCTTTATCCTGGCTAGCTTGAATTACCCAAACATAGATTGGAACTACTCATGCCAGAATAGAAATGCACAGAGATTACCCTATTTTATCAATGCAAATGCCTTGGAACAGCTACATATCTTGGAATTGGTAGTAACCAACATGACTAACCACTGCAGCACCCTTATGGTATCATCCTCCCTGGCAAGATCTGACAAAAAGAGCTGACACCTTCGATATCACTATCTCCCCTGACTCTCCTTTAGCTATGGTAAAAAGAAAAGTTCTCCAAAGCTGATTACAACCACCTGAGGGATGGTATAAATAGCTGCACAGTCCCCTCCCCACTGTAGGAATGGCCACCAACATCCAAATGTACACCAAAGTACTATACGAGCATATATATGGATTCATGGAATCAGGAACACCTGACAGGACATCATCCTTTGCAAGGAAGAGTAAACCTGTCTGGTAGACATCTACAATAAATAAACTCTACAACAAAAGGAAAATATTGCTGTCCAGGACCAAGAAAGAGCAGGTACCCTATTGGAAGCAATCTCTCCTTAACCTGAACAAGCAAATAAGAGGACCAGTGAAACCCTGTAAAGGCAACTTCGAGTCCAAATTGGCCACATCTGCTACAAACAATCATAAGGCCTTCTTCACATATGTCTGCAGCCTCAAAGGAAGCTCCCAGATCTGTTCAGAACTGGTGGTCAAGGACACCACATACACAAATGCTGTAAATATAGACCATCTCCTGGCTGACAGATTCAGTTGGAATTTCTCCCCTCTGTATTCCCGATCAGTAAATCAAGACATCACCAGTACCTGCCCCCCACCCCTTATCTCTAGGGAAGAGGTCATCACTGCCCTCTCAAAGGCAAAAAGGACAGCCTCCATGCGTCCAGACAACACCCAGGCTGCATCCTACATGAACCCAGCCATGAACTTACAGCACCATTAGGTACCCTAGTCAACTAAAGCCTGAGTACCGTCTTTGTCCCAGTCGAGTGGAGGACAAACACTGTCATCCCTTTACACAAAGGTGGAGTGTCCACCAATCCAGGACATTATAGACACAGTAACTAGCCTAACTACTCTGATCTGCAAGGCCATGTAACAGAATATCATGGACCTCAGTAACATGGACAGTGGCAAACTCCAAATACTCAACCACATACAGTTTGGCCTTGTTAAGGGGAGATATGTCTGTTAAATCTGCTACACTTCTTTGAGGAAGCCACCAAAACCATGGACGAGGGAAAGACGGTGCACTCCAGCCAACTTGACTTGGCCAAAGCCTTCTGTACTATTCCCCACTTGGCTATAGTAGATAACTCTGTCAACTAGGCATCAATTCATATGTTACCAGATGGGTAGCAAACTGGCTCACTGATTTCTACCCCTATTATGATTAGGTGGGTTCTAACTCAAGCAGTACAACCCTAATGAGTGGCATACTCCAGGGATTGGTCTCAGTGCCTTGGTTATGTGTGATATACTGCTCTGAGGAGCAGGACAAAAACAGTGGCCTATGGCTGACCAAGTTTGCAGATGACTGCAAGCTGGGCACAGTCATCTATTCCTCAAGTGATTTGGATGTCCTTCAAGAGGGTCTCACACAAACAAATAACTGGGGACAGAAACATGGCCTCAAGCTGAATGCCAGAAAATGCATCATCATCCCCTTTGGGGAGAGTAACGTCCCCACATATCGCATTAACAACAATGTCAGTAGTGAGGGACTTGGCCACCCAGGTTGATAGCAACCTGACTTCTGACCACCATGTTGCTACTATTGTACAGAAAGCATTCTACATGGCCCACCTCATAAGTAAGGGTATCTCTTCCATGGACAAAGAGGTCATAAGATCCAGGTATACCACTCTTATAAGGGCAATTAATGAGTACAATGCCCCCTTCATCATGTACCTCACAAAACACATGCAGCAGCTGGAAAGACCACAGAGGTTCCGCACCTGGAGAATCCAGGGCATCAAACACCTACCCTACACAGATTGGCTAAAAGCACTGTCCTTCTACTCAGTCTGATACAGACTCCTCAGAGTTGACCTCTGTCTGGCATACAAAGCATCCAGACTCTACCTTGATAGGACTGCCACATATGTGGAAGTCAAGCTCCACTTGAGCAACCTGTAGGCACAGCATCAACCTGGTGTGTGATATCAATAGGACTTGTTGGCATGACAGATATGTGTCCAACACACTCCCCATCTGTGGAATACACTCCCTGTCCATGTCAAGCAGAGTACCTCAAAAGCCCTTTTGAAATGCACCCTGGATAAGTGGATGGAAAACAGAAAATACACTCCTGGCATTCCACCTGTGTCCCTGCTGGAGAGGGGCTCAGGGTGCTGACATGTCTAAATATGAGCTACACTCTTGTATGCTAGGTTTATAAGGGAAAGAAGTACATCATACCAGCAAACAACGAGGTAAACAGAAACACTCATAAAACAGCAAAACTTCTTCTGTAGTTCCACAGTCAAGTCAAATGCATGTTTCCAAAATGCAAAACATTAAATCCAGATGATTTGAAGAGCTGAGTTTGACTAAATCAAAAAAAAAATCAAAAGACTGTTAAGCACTTTTGTCCCACGACAACAAGCAAGGAGACTTTATCAGAGCAGCCATTACACTTCAGAAACTTCTTTATATACTGAATCAATTAACTGGTTGTTACACCCATAACAACATTTAAAGTGACTAGTGCATCACACACAAATTTGAATGCACACAGTAAAAAAAATCACTTAAAAAGTATGTTACTAAAACCTATAAAACCTATTAAAAGAAGCATATGCTGTTAAGATGTAAAAATAAAATGTTAACAGAATGTTGAAATGTAAATAAAATATATTAATAAAATATGTTATAAAATATAATTATATTATAAAACAGTCACAGGAAAACAAAAGTACATATATTTACATGGGGTGATGTTGTAATCATTTATAATTTTAGTGCCCTCTTTTTAAGCACTGGTAATACGGAGATATTATCATTAATGTCAGATGCCTTAACTGCATTCAACCTCATCTGCCATTATAATTCAGCTAATTCTAAGTTTAATTCCCACCAACCACCTCTAGAGTGCATGGGTACTACCTCTAAAATACCAATTTTAAATTTAGGAAATTTTGGGCATTCAATACTGTGGCAAAATAGGGCATTACTAGTGTTGGCTCTGTGTATAGCATATACATATTCATACATTCTTTTTTAAAAAGTCTTTGTCTTGCCAACATAGTAATGCCCACATCCAACACATATCTCAATGTATACAACACCTCTCATGTTACAATTACCCTGCTGCAACCTAATTTTGAAGGGTATACCTTCTAAAACAAGGGTATTATGCCTTAATATGTACTCACATTGGTTACAGGCTCCACAACTAGTGTCTCATTTGTTGAGTACAATATCTCTAACAATGCTTTGTTCAAAAAGTAATTTACAATTCTTACCTGTCTTTTAAATAGATTTGGGCTCCCCACCTACATATTTCATAACCTCCAGATTGCCCTTAAAAATAGTCCAATTCCTGACCACTATTTCTTTGACTACCTTACTACTTAATGCATATGGAATCACCATCCCCATTTTTGCAGAATGCCCTTCCTTATCGGCTTTCTGGACAGCTCCCTATTACCCAATAATGGCTTAAACATTGCCCCCCAACCTCTTTTTAGTTCTCCACTAATATCAGCTATTAGTTTTTCAGGGTACCCCCTTTCAATAAACATTGAACTGATTTTGGTTACTTCCATTTGAAATAATTCCAACTCCGAGCATATACATGCTGCCCTGACTAATTGTCTCTTGTATGTTTCTCTTGGAGTAACCAGGGTGACAACTGTGAAAATCTAAATAATTATTAGAAAAGGTCTCTTTTCTATATATTGTTGTAGTGAATTTTCTCCTAATATTGTCCTTACTAAAGATGATGTCCAAATAATTTATGGTCTCGTTGCTAAAATTACCCACAAACCTAAGAAAGGATGGGGTGTTCTTAATATATTCTAAAAAAGCTCATTATTCTCGTCCTTATTTTTCCAAATTATAAGGATGTCATCCAAAAATGGAAGTAACTTAATCATTTGTCAGAGAAATTGCTGTTAAATATATATATTTGGCCTCTCATGAATATAATGCCAGGTTAGCAAATATGGGTGCACAACTTGCACCCATATCTACTCCCCTGAGTTGTTTTAAATAAGCTCCTTCAAAAATGAAGTAGTTATCGGTCAGAATAACTTCCACGGTCAAAATAATAAATCTAATCAAAGTTTCATATAATCTGGTAAGACTTCATATTGCTTCTTCAAATAATTGTATACCTTCCTGATGGGGGATGGATGTAAATAAATGAACAATATTGATCATGGCAAAACCCACCTGTTCACTGTACCATCCATGTTCTATCTTTGATAAGAGGTCCCATGAATCCTTAAGCATATAGTCAATCGGTGCTACAGCATTTTTCACTACCCTATCTATAAATACCCCTAAAGAATATGTAGGGCCATTCTGCACAGATATTATTATTCTAAAAGGAAGATGTTCTATATTTTTATGGACCTTGGGTATGCCAAAAGCCAACCGGATTAGTATATGTTCACTCTTTAAAAATTCAAATACTTCTTCTGAAATAACTACTTGAAACAAAGAGTCCTTCAAAAATAGTTGTATTTTTCTATGAGCTACATATATTTCCTTTGTGGAAACCGCATGATATTTGTCAGTGTCATAAAAAATCTCAAGTAGTCGATATTTATAAAGTCCATTTTGTTGAATAATACAACCCCTCCCCCCATCAGGCTTCATGACTCTAAATTCATCATTGTCATGAAACATTCTAATAAGCTTTTGTAAAGTTGTAATATATCTTTGACATACTATTTTTATTGTTACCATACATTGAAGAATATAAATCCATAGAGCATGCCCCTTCAAATGCCAATATTTTTGGTTGCATAGGGGAGTTGAAACAACTTTTTTTTCTTTAAATTTATCCCAGTGTTCATACTGGATGGAAACCTCCTTGTCAACAGTTTTAATTCAGTCATAACATCTACCAAACTGGCCTTAAAGCAAGATAAAAACTTAAACCCTTTATTTAACAAGGTAAGAAAGCTTGTATCTGCCTTTAAGTCAGTGTATTTAAATATCTTAAAACTGCCATAGTTAAATACCCTTCCCGCCTTAATAATATTTTTCTCCACAGAACTCACCTCAAGGATTACTTCATTATTTAATTCATAAATCTCGATCCTCTCCCCCTCCCTCTCCTCCCCTCGGGGTCCAGGGTTGTTGAAAAAAATCCTTTGTCGATTCTTATTTTCCAAAAGTTCTGACCTTTTCAAGGGTGGGTATTCTCTCTCATACTCATCCATCTCTTCATCATATCTACTCTTATTTCTCACTTCATATTCCTGTGCTTGTTTGGAATGTGACCTGCTATTGTCATGCCCTGCACCATTTTGTTCAAAATATGCATTTGTTAAAATATATGCTGTTTTATTTACTGTATTCTCTTTCATCCCTGGCCATTTTTTTTATTTTGTTCGTAACATTCCCTGTAACATGCTACCTCATGCCGGTGAGCACATTTACTTCCCCAACACTTGTGAAGAGAGGACCAGCAATATTCGTCTCTTCCACCATGTAGCAGAATACCCGGAGGTACTGGGTGCCATAGACTGCACGCACATCCAAATCAAAGCACCAACCAGTGAACAGGGTAGGGTCTACATAAACCACAAGGGCTTCAGTCCATCAACTGCCAGATTGTGTGCAATGCCCTGGGCATTATCATGAATGTGTGTGCTGGCAGCCCTGGAATCTATCACATCCCCCACATCTGGCATTCATCACAGCTATACCAGGCATTTGCCAGTGAGGGTATCCCATATGGCCATCTGGTGCGGATGCTGGCTATCCACTGGAGCCATGGATGATGACACCCATCAGAAATGCACACACCCAAACACAAGAATGCCATAATGAGGCAAATGCACAACCCAAGATCATTTCAGAGCATGTGTTTGGGATGCTCAAGACATGGTGCCACTGTCTTGACATATCTTGTGGAGCCTTGCAGTACTATCCAGCCACATGTGCACACATGTTGATAGTATGTGCCATGCTACACAGTAGGATCCCATGTAACCAGTTGCAGCAGAAACAGCATGAGAAAGGGCCACACAGCCCACCATCATTGCCAAGGTCCCCACAGGGACTCACAGGAGGAGGCCCCTGAGCCTATTCCCATAGGTGGAAGGAGGCATGCTCAGTATGCTCACACCTTGGAAAAGAGGCAACACGTAGCACACACACTGACACTATAGGGACCCCAAGGACTGATACCTTTCTCTGACTTGCACACACAGTAAAATGGATGACACACACATCACATTACCTGTAACTTACCATGTATAGGCAGTGTATTGTGTGCATCCAACATCGACAGCCCTCAAACACCATCCTCACAACTGCTACAAGCACAAGGTAAGTCAGTCTTCTTAACAATAAATGAATAGCATAGTATGTTCTGCTAGCACATCTATGGTAATGCTGTATGCATGCAAGGGAATGGGGTGGCCTACTGGGATAGCAGCACACAACTGATAGCTATGTGGGACACCAGGAAATGTATTGCCAAAACTGGCCTCCACACACTATGCAATACTCCCAAAGTGGCAAATCCCACTGCTGTATATGTGCTGGGACAATTAAGAGAGAGGTCATAGGTCACAGGCATGGATGTCAGGGTGAGGGCCACATAACCACCACTCACACCCACACAGCAAGTCAGCTGTAGAAAACCACAGATAGATGTCTGGTAAATGCAGATAAATGGTGGCAATGTTGAATTAACCCCTACAGACTCACACAGTAATAGCACAGCAGGACCCACAGTTGCAGTAAAGCTATGAAGGGTAAGAAGTCTTCAACTCAAATGTATGCCAGTACAATCTGACCTGGGGTCTTTACTGATACGCCTCCAGTCCCCAAGACAAGGCACAATAGTATGGTAAACAGAACCAAAATGTAAAGCAAATATCAGCACAGTATGTGCAAATGTGTACAGTTTACTGGTGTGCCCCCCCATATACCCACACAAATGTAGTAACATATATGTTTGCATGGAAATAGCAGCATAGCACACATTGACAGGGCTGTACCAATACACATGAAAACATGTTGCTTGTCCACAATATGCAGGGGTCAATGAGCTATGTGTATGTGTGGTTAATACTGTCTGGATCTGGCCAACAATTTTCCTGGCAGTCTTCATGTACTGCCCTAGGTACAGTGCTTCATTTGACAGGGCCATGTGCAGATAACTGCAGTGCCAACTGTTATGCATGTCAGTGACACCCACTGCTCTGCCACTGACATGCCTGGAAGTCACAGTGCTATGTGGAATATACTACACATATTTGTAATATCTTGAAGGATGTGTAACAGAGGTGCCAAGGCTTTTTTGAATATATGTGCTTTGTGGTACTGTTGTCAGTGATCTTTCTCAATAATCCTTTTTCTTATGTTTGCTTTTACAAATAATGGACATGACTGCACAGTTGAATCCACTCTGTACCCACACCCATAACTCCCACCCTCTGACAGCAAATTGTCTGGACAAGGGCAGAAATAAAAGTGGGACAAAGGCACAGTGATAGGCATGTGTTGTAAATATCACCCTTACATACTGAAAAAGTTGGTAGGGTGAGTGGTTTGCAGTAATGTGAATTGTCTGAAGGTTATGTATTCTGAAACAGTAGTATCTGTATTATTTTGTAACATCACACTTCAATTATATGTAACTAACTTGCTATAAAAACATTAAGTTTACATAGAAAGGATGAAACCTCTAGCCAAACACCTGGACAGCCTGCCAAAAAATGTACAGGTCAGAGGTATGCACACACAAGGATATGATATCTCAGGTTAGAAAGATAGCTCACAAGCAGGAGATCCCCAGCCAGTATATCACCAGGTTGCTGGACTGTTTACACAGCTGTGTGTCATTACTACACTGGCTGTAGCCACACTTCACAAATGGCTTTGCTGGACAAGAATGTATATAGCTGCCCTCCTAATATTGGTCTATGCATCATACAACTAGTAGTTCTCTGGTAAAGGACTGTGATGATCTGAGGATACCTGACACTAGGTAATGACACAATAAATTGCAGTGTCGGACTACAGATATGTCAGAAAATGTCTGCAAAACAAAACAAGTACCCAAAGGAAAATCATGTGTACTCCTGAGAGGTATGGCTGTAGCACACAAAACCCTGCACTGCAGTACACCTATCTCTGGAACAAAGTCCCACCGTAACAATAGAAGGTCTCAGGACATGTTGCAACCCACATCGGAATATATGACTGCATTGTGTATATATGTCCATGCATTCAGACAGCTATGTGCACCTCAACTGTCCCCACATACATACACATCAGACAAGATTACCCTCAGCTAGCTGTAGGTGGCCTGTATGTGATATATCTGCATCTGTTGCGTGAGATACACACACACACACACACACACACACACACACATATATATATATATCTATGTATATATATATATATATATATATATATATATATATATATATATATAGGCAACATATAACATATGTCAAGCATACACACATAGATGTGGGGAACTGAGAGACAGTGATGCAGAGAGAGATACAAGGGGACACAGAGTGAGTGATACATACAGATACCCTAAATGGCATACAGTACTGTCCTGCTCTGGACAGTGGCATACCAGTTGTAAACATTTGCACATGCCAGGATAAAAGGTCAGTCCCATTGTGTAACAGTACTGAGATTGAGTTTATAATATTACATCACCTGCGTGTGTGTGTGTGTGTGTGTGTGTGTGTGTGTGTGTGTGTGTGTGTGTGTGTGTGTGTGTGTGTGTGTGTGTGTGTGTGTGTGTGTCTCCATAGGTCCAAATATTAGGAGACTCTTCCCACTCAGTACACTTCACATTGCCATACTTCAGAAGATCTGCTGCTTTCATTCACCTTAGAAGTACCATTGGACACTGATCACCCCTATAAGCTCTGTAGAATGTGCAATAACTGCATAACACTATAGTACAATTAACTAGATAGGTAGGGGTTCTAAGTTCAATACTGGCAACTGTGTGTGTGTGTGTGTGTGTGTGTGTGTGTGTGTGTGTGTGTGTGTGTGTGTGTGTGTGTGTGTGTGTGTGTGACACTTGTATAGGTGAGAATGAAGAGGGTGTGTGTTTGTAGGTGAAACAGTTTTAGGCCATTCCACCCACAACACTTCCCAGTGCCCCACATTATCAGTCCTGCTGATGTCATTCCCCTTATTGGCACCTTTGGCCAGTTGTCATCCCAGTAAACTCTGTTGCATGTGTGATAACTGCGTAACACTATAGTACAAATCACAAGCTAGACAGGGGATCTAATCTCAGATCTGGAAAAAAGAAGTGTTTTGATAAGTTTCCCACCCACTGCCCTACTTTATCAGTCCTGCTGATGTCATTCCTCTTATCAGCACCTTTGGCCAGCTGTCAGCCCAGTGAGCTCTGTAGCGCTTGTGATAACTATGTAACAATATAGTACAGATAAATAGATAAGCAGGGGTTCTACTCTCAGATCTGGAAAATGTGTGTTTGGGTGTATATGTGTGTGCGAAAGTATGTATGCTTGCAGGAAGATCTATTTTGATAAGTTTTTCACCCACTGGCATACTTTATCAGTCATGCTTATGTCATTTCCCCTTATCAGCACCTTTGGGCAGCTGTCAGCCCAGTAAGCTCTGTAGCATGTGTGATAACTGTGCAACACTAAAGTACAAATTACTAGATAAGCAGGAGTTCTACTCTCAGATCTGGCAAATGTGTGAGTGGGTGTATATGTGTTTGTGAAATTATGTATGTTTGTAGGAAGAAGAGTTTTGATAAGTTTCCCTCCCACTGGCATATCTTATCAGTCTTGCTGATGCCATTCCCCTTATCAGTATCTTTGGCCGGTTTTCAATCCAGTAATCTCTGTAGTGCATGCGATAACTTTGTAACACTATAGTACAAATAACTAGATAGGCAGGGGTTCTACTCTCAGAACTGGTAAATGTGTGTGTGGGTGCATAAGTGTGTGTGTGTGTGTGTAAGTGTGTATGATTGTAGGAAGAAGTATTTTGATAAGTTACCCACCTACTGGCCTACTTTATCAGTCATGCCGATGTCAGTCCCCTTATAGGTTCATAGATGTGTACTAGGCTAATGGCTCTGGAACCGTTACAAGCCTAGCCCATAAAAGTGCCCTGCCATTGTGCCACCCGTTGTTAGTTCCCAGTGCCCCGATCAAGTAGAGTCACTGGAGTGATCCCTGGGGTGAACTTTTTATTACCCATCCACTCATCAAGATCTCTCTGGAACAGGGTCATCTAGGTGCTTTGCTTGACATGCATGCGAAGGTCTATTCCAGGGTATGTGCAGTCTCAGGGTGAAGTACCTGTCCATCCAGCATGTTGTGTTGATTGTGGTAATGAGGTTGAGGTCCCTGCGCTGTGTCATGCAGAGAGATTGGGTTGTCTTTAGATGTAGCATTTGTAAAAGATCTGGGTCAGACATGGCTTTGAAAGTCAAGCAGAAATCACCTTTAAGTAGATGATATGAGACAGAGAATAGCTGGAGTTTTTTGAGTCTGTCTGTGTAGGACATGTGCTTAATGCCTAGGAACCTCATTGTGAGGTATTTCTGCAGCCTTCCCGGCTGTTGCAGGTTGTCTAGTGAGGTACATGCTAAATGGGCCATTATACTTAACGATTGGTCTAATGAGGGAAGAGTAAACAGAGACGATGACCTCTTTCTTCCTTGATGCAAAACCCTTGGTAATGAGATGTGCCACATAGAATGATTTCCTGACCACAGTGGCAATGTGGTGGTTAAATTAGAGGTTGCTGTCAACCTGTGTCCCCAGATCTCTTATATCACCTTCAGTGTTCAATGGGCTTCCATTGATGTGGTACTTAGTGAGAATTGAGATTTTACCAAAGGGGCTGATGATGCATTTTGTGGTGTTAAACTTCAGGCCATGGTTTCCACACCAGTCAGTGGTCTCAGTGAGGCCTTTCTGTAGGTTGACTGCATCCCTTGTGGAGTTAATGATGGCTCCCAGCTTGCAGTTGTCTGTGAACTTGATCAGCCAGAGTTTCTTTTTGTTGGCTTGGACTCCTGAGAAGTAGATGCTGAAAAGGAGAGTACCCAGGACTGTCACCCTGTGTCACTCCACTTGTGACTGGCTGGCAGCTTGACTTAGAGATTGCTACTTTTACACTGTGTGTTCTATCTGTAAGTCAATTTTCAACCCCCTAGTGATACAGGGGTTGCTGCCTAGTTTGGTGGGTTCATCCATAATTCCTGACTGAGGAATGGCATCAAGAGACTTGGCCAGATTGATGTAGGCTGTATGCAGTGCCTTACTGTCATACACAGCCCTGGTGACTGACTCTAAGAAGCCAACCAGGTTGAGCAGGCATGATCTCGTATTCACAAAGCCAAACTGTGTGCAGTCCAGAATTAGGAGATTACTTATATATTTGCTGATCAGGTCTCGTCTCTGATGCTGCCCTCCATAGCTGTACATATCAGACTTGTCAGGATAATGGACTGATAATTCCCAGGGTCTGTAGTTGCCACACCTTTATGGAAAGGGATGACTGTAGCAGTGCGTCATTTGGGAGGGACAAAGCCTGAGGTGAGGCTGTGACTGAACAGGGCACACAGATATAGGTTCATAGGTAGGTACTAGGCTATCGGCCCTGAGGCCTATACAAGCCCAGCCAAAAAGGTACCCTGGCTTTTGCCACCGAAGAAAATTATTTTCCTGTGCCACTGTTGAGCAAAGCCACAGAGGTGATCCCCGGGGTGAATTTCCTACTTCCCATCCAATCATTAAGATTTTTCTTGAAGAGTGCTAATGAGGAGCTTTGTTTGATATAGATAGGTAGTCTATTCCAGAGTATGGGAAGTCTCTGGGACAGGAATCTATCCCTCCAGCATGTTCTGTTTATTGTGGTGACAAGGTTTAGGTCCCTAGAGCATGTAGCTCAGAAGGATTGGGATTTCTTTAAGTGGAGCATGTCCAACAGCTCTGGGTTTGACATAGCTTTGTATGTTAGGCAGAGATCACCTCTGAGTAGGCGATATGTGACGGAGTAAAGCTGGAGTTTTTTTAGACGGTCTGCGTAGGGCATCTGTTTGAGGCCAGTAATCATCTTTGTGAGGTATTTCTGTGGCCTTCCCAGTTTTTGCAGATGTCTTGTGAGGCACATACCAAAAGCGGCGTTGTACTCTATAATGGGTCTAATGAGTGATGAGTAGAGGGGAACAATGACCTCCTTTTTTCTGGATGAGAAACCTTTTGTGATGAGGTGTGCCACATAGAAGGATTTCCTGACTACTGTGGCGATGTGATTATCAAAGGAGAGACTACTGTCCACCTGTGTCCCAAGGTCTCTTATCACACTTTCAGTGTTAAGTATACTACCGCCTGTGTTGTAGTTCATGCGTACAGAGTTTTTACCAAAGGGGATGACAATGCACTTTTTGGCATTGAGCTTGAGGCCATGGCTTTGACACCAGGCATCTATCTCAGTGAGGCCTTTTGTAGGATGTCCACATTGTTAGGAGTTTCGATTATGGCTCCTAGTTTGCAGTCATCTGTGAACATCATTAACCAAAGACCTTCTGTGTTAGTCTGTACTTCAGAGAAGTTGATACCTAACAGGAGAGGACCCAGGACTGAACCCTGTGGTACTCCAATTGTCACTGGTCTGAAGTCGGATTTGGAGTCTGCTACTTTCACAGTGTGGGTTCTGTCAGTGAGCCAGTTGGCAACCCATCTTGTGACATAGGGATTTGTACCTAGTTTAGTGAGTTTATCTATAATTCCAGAGTGGGGGATGGTGTTGAAAGCCTTGGCAAGATCTAGATAGGCTGTGCGAGCCACCTTACCCTTGTCTCCGGCTTTGTTGACTGCTTCAAAGAAGACTATCAGGTTTAGGAGACATGATCTGCCTTTTACAAACCTGAACTGGGTGGGATCCAGAGTTTGGAGATTACCGATGTCTTTGTTTATAGGTTCCATGATGATACATTCCATGGCCTTGTAGACCAGGCTCGTCAGGCTAATGGGGTGGTAGCTCCCAGGATCCGTGGTGGCTCCCCCCTTGTGTAGTGGGATAACCGTTGCTGTGCGCCATTCAGCAGGCACAAAGCCTGAGGTGAGGCTATGATTGAACATGGTACTTAGGTGGAGTGCCAGTTTGTTCTGTAGTTCATGTAGAACGCAGCCTGGGAAGTGGTCTGGTCCCATCGATGCTGTGTTCTTGGCTTTGGAGAGTGTGGTTTTTGCCTGTGCAGCTGTGATTACAGGAACTTTGCATTCTTCCGGTATAGAGATGGGCTCTTTAGTGGGTGAGAGGGGGTTAAAATTAGCACTGAACCTATCTGCCAGGATGTTGGCAATATCAGTTCGGTCTGTATATTTAGTGCCATTTGCTGTAACTCAGAGCAGATCTGACTGTTGCCATTGAGATTCTTGACATAACTATAGAATGCATTGTGGTGGTCTTTAGAATCAGTGGTGATTTTGTTTTCGTAACTAGCTTTGGAGGATTTTATCAAGGATCGCAGATTCTTACTGAGGCTGACCAGGGAGCTCCTCCACTCATGGGATTTTACTCTCTTTTGTAAGAGTTTCTTCCTTCTGTTGTACAGTTTGTTTATGGCAGGGGACCTCCAGATTGGCTTCCATTTTTTGGAGAATAGCGTCTTGGTTCTGTTTGGGATAGCACAATCCATGCACTCATGTAAGTGCTTATAAAGTGCAATTGTGTAGTATTCAGCAGTCAAAACTGTATTGTCCATCTGCATGGGTGGAATGGCACCAGAAGCATAGCCAATTATTGAAGTCAATCATTTTGTCCTTGTACTGCGGCATCATTCTGGGTGATGGCAGAATGCTACTCAGGGCTAGAGTCATACCTGCCTGGGCTACAAGATCGGAGAGCTCTTGCATGTCTCTTTTCATGTAGTCCAGGGAGAGGACCTCGACTGAGTGCATTTTGAGATTTAGACTTCTAGCATTGAGTAGCATCACCCTCAGTTTTTGCTTGCCTGTTCCTGTTATGGTGGTGAATTTGTCATTTGAACCTTGTCTAAAAAAGGCACTATAGGGGCAGCAAGAACCTTAGCCAGTATCCAGAATCCCAGGGGTGACAGTTGCAGGCCATCTCTGACAAAACATCATGGTCTGTCGACCACATCATCCCAGGCAGACAGATACTGGATCCCTTTAAAATAGCACCAGAAACTTAACCAATTGTTGAAGTCAATCATATTGTCCTTGTACTGCGGCATCATTCTGGGTGATGGCAGAATGCTACTCAGGGCTAGGGTCATACCTGCCTGGGCTTCAAGATTGGAGAGCTCTTCCATGTCTCTTTTCATGTAGTCCAGGGAGGTACGTCTCAGGTCATTCACACTAACATGGACAATGACAGAGTCATATTTGTACTTGTTGTGGAGTGACCTGAGTGTGTGGGTTATGTGGCGGATCCTGGCACCTGACAGGTAGCTGACAGTAACCTTCTCCTTGTTTAGCTTGGCAAGTGGGACATCAGTCTGCCTGACTATAGAGTTGCCAATGACTAGTGTGTTGGGTACGTTGTTTTACCTTATTGGCTGTGGTTGAGTGGCACACTGAGTCTGCGGGCTATGTCTCATTTGGGTTGTGTTGTGGGGTGGAGGTTGCTTGCATTTCTGCTTTGGTAGTCTCTGTTGCTTGAGCAGATTATTATTGAGAGCCTCCATGAATGTTTTTGTTTTTGTGTTTCTATGTGTGGATTTTGGTGGTGTAGATTTAGTGAGACTATGTGATGAGTATGGTGTGGTGCAAGTGTTTACCTTCTCCTCTTGATTGTCAAGTTCAGTCTTGATTAGAGAGAGCTTTACCTCCAGTTTGGCTAGATAAGTGCATCTCTCACAGGTTGTAGAGTTGGGTGGTAGGAGGAGAGGGTTGTCTGTGTACATGAGGCAATTTCTACATTGCCCAATGATGCCCAGATTCATCGGCTAGACAGGAGAGAACATTGGGAGCTGATCCTTGGACATGCCTCTATAAAAAAAACTATTTTCATCTAAATAAGTGAGGAAAGTTAGTACAAGAGTTGTTTTTCTCTAAGCAAGTGAGGAAAGTAAGTACCAAAACTGTTTTCTTCTAGGTAATGAGGAAGGTTGAGTGCTGTAGTAATTAGCAGGTTATTTAGTGCTTACAAGTTCTGAAGAAGTGCTGATCACGAATAAGGAAATTCAAGTGCTAAAAGTAAGAATCTGTATCTGGACTAAACTAGTTACAGGAAAGGGGAAAACAAGTGCAAATGGGGCTTTTAAATCAGAAAGTTGAGAGATATGGAAAAACTGCCCAAATGGCCAATAACTACAATTTCTGGGCCAGAACCACTCCTTATGTGTTAGATAGGTTACCTAGTGCTTACCACTCCCATTGATAAGCTAGAAGGCATCCCTCCAACACAGAAAGCTTGGGAGGGGCTCAGAAGCTTACATACAGTCCTGGATACAGCAAATCTGAATCTGGACTACACTAGTTACAGGAAAGGTTTTTATTTTTTTTTTGTATATACAGAAAAGTAGCTAAAACAGCAGTTAAAACAATTCAAATGCAGTGCAAGCTAGCACACTTGAGTATGTAGCAATGTTAGACCAAACAGTTTAAAAAATGCAATTAAATTAAAAATGACTGAAAGCAATGCAGAAGGAGTCTATTAGGTAGAATGAAGTAAAGAGTTGGGACTGGGGGGAGTGTCCCAGATCAAATCTACAGTGGTGCGGGCAACTGCAAAAACCTCCAAATTTAAACAACAACACCGGAATAGGGAGGGTGGATATGGGAAAACCAACACCTTCAGCAGAGATCTGAAAAACTATACAGTGAAGCAAAAATAACAGTGCACAACTCTGAAGTCAGCTAGCAATGATATAAAATTAGTCAAACAACAATTACCAGTACACAACTCTGAAGTGCCAGAAAAATATACTCAGCTCTGTATATCTCCAGATAGTTTAAGATGGTCAGATAACACACATGATGTAAAACCAGGTATACCAACTTCAGACACAGAGAAATAGGGGGAAGGGGTGCCAGGTATCTTTGTAGTTAATGTAGAACACAGCCAGGGATAATTTGGGGTCCCATGGAAGCTGTATTCTTGTCCATGGACAATGCAGGTCTAACCTGGGTGGCAGTAATCCTGGGTGCCTGGCATCCTTCTAGCATTCTGATTGTTCCCCTAGGGGGATGAGATAGGTAAAGCTGGCACTGAATGCATTGGCAAGAATGTTGGCAATTTCTGTCGGCTCAGTATAAAAGGTAGCGTTGTGCAGTAACTCATAGCACTTCTGGGTATTGGCATGGAGCTTCTTGATACAACTATCAAAGGATTTGTGATTATCAGTGTCTGTTGCAATTCTGTCATCATAGGCGGCTTTAGATGATTTCATGAGGGATCTCAAGTTGTTGTTGAGGCTAATAAGGACGTTTTATAGGCTGCTAGTGCAGGGGTGCTATCCTCTACTGTAAACCAGGTCTCTGTTACAGCACAAATGTCAATGTTCTCCATTTATAGGAGTGCTTCCAGTGGCTGCAACTCAAGATGAAGATGTCTAGTGTTGAGCAGCATGACCTACAGATTGCATACATGTATAGTTGTTACAGTGGTAATTTGATTTGGAACACTGCCTAAAAAGGCACTATAGGGGTGGCAAGACACTTAGCCAGTACCTGGAAACCCAAGGGTGACAGACACAGGCCATCTCTGGCAAGCCAACACAGTTTGTTAATTATGTCATCCCAAACAGACAGATAATGGATCCCATGAGAGTGACACCAGACACTTAAGCCAATTGTTGAAGCTAATCATTTGTTGTTTGTACTGGGGTATCATTCTGGGTGACAGTAGTATACTGCTCAGGGCTACTGTCATACCTGCCTGGCCCACATAATCTGAGAGCTCCACCATGTCTCTTTTCATATAGTACATGAAGGTGCATCTCAGGTCATTCACACACACATGGACAATGATAAAGTGATACTTGTAGTTGTTGTGGAGTGACCTGAATGGGTGTATTGTGTTGGATTCTGGCACCTGATAGACAGCTGACTATTACCTCCTCCATGTTCACCCTAGTGAGTGACATCTGGGTGCCTCACTATTGAGTCACCTATGATTACTGTATCAGGCAAGGTGGTTAACCTTTGGGGCTTAGGTTGAGGGGCATGTTGTGTAGGTGAGATATGTGCCCTGTGGTTTGTGCTGTGTTGTGGTGGTCGAGTGGGTGTCTGTCTTGGTGGTCTCTGCTGTTTGGATAAATGTCTGTTGAGTGCCTCTGTGAAGGTGGGTGTGTGGTTATTATTTGTATGTCAGAGCTGTGATAGTGGGTGTTCTGGAGGGATATGTGCTCCATGTGGTGTGTTGCAGGTGATGACCCTTTTCCTCTTGAACAGCTAGGCCAGTCTTTGCTGGAGACTGCATATCTTCTAATTCAGTGCTATAGGAGTATCTCTCACAAGTCAATTTTTTGGGAGTTTAGAGCAGAGGGTTGTCTGTTTACATGAGGCAGTTGCAACAGTGCCTCAGAATGCCCAAGTGCACCAGGTTAATCATGCAAGGAGGGGTGGTCATAACTAAGTATTGGAGCTAATTCCATGAGGAATTACTAAAGCTGATGGCTCTCAGGTGTGCTAGAATAATTGATAAAAAAACCTGCTGAAGTGCAAAGCTATTAGAATATTTGAAAGGAGCAAAAGAACTAGCAAGATCTAAGGTAAAAAACTGAAGGCAGACTTTTTGGCACCTGTAATAGTTTACCTCAGCTGTGCAGTTATCAGCAGCGTTGGACAGCTTTCAGCCCAGTAGGCTCTATAGTGCATGTAATAACTGTGTAACACTATAGTACAAATAACTATATAAGGCAGGAATTCTAATCTCAATACTGGCAATTGTGTGTGTGTGTGTGTGTGTGTGTGTGTGTGTGTGTGTGTGTGTGTGTGTGTGTGTGTGTGTGTGTTTGCATTGGAATCAAATACTGTGTGGGTTACACCATTTTGAGTTGTGTACCACCCTGTAAACTCTACTTTACTAGGCCTGCTGATGTCATTTACCTTAGAAGTATGTTGGGAGTAGGTGAAATCATGTAAGCTCCGTGGCACATCTGATAACTGCGTAACACTATAGTAGATATAACTGGATAGATAGAAGTTCTAATCTCACTACAGGCAACTGTTTCTGTGTGTGTGTTTGTGTGAGAATCATATACCGTGGGGTTATGCCATTTTGAGTTGTGTACCACCCTCTAAACTTCCCATCACCCTATTTTACTAGGCCTATTGATGTCATTCACCTTAGAAGAACATTGGGACTAAGCAAACTCGTGTATGTTCGGTGGCACTTCTGATAACCGTATAACACTATAGTAAAAATAACTAGATAGGTAGGGGTTCTATTCTCAATACTGACAAGTGTGTATGTGTGTGTGTGTGTGTGTATGTGTGTGTGTGTGTGTGTGTGTGTGTGTGTGTGTGTGTGTGTGTGTGTGTCTGTGTGTGTGTGCGCGCGAGTTTGTGTGTCTTTGGGTGAAGATTATATCCTGTTTGGCTGATACTATTTTGATTTGTATATCATCCATGCCTGTTTACCACCCCTCATGGCATTACTTTATATAAAGTGGTAACGACATCTGCCTCACATGCAGCATGTTAAACCATTGTGCCGGCATACCAGTCCTCTGTACAGATGTCTATGGAATATCCAGATGTTTGCAACCTATATGTGGTCTGTGTCCCTTAACAATGCCCATGTACATGATATTGTTGCCAAATCGGCCACAGTGAGTGTAGTGACACATATGCCAGCATCAGGCAACATTCCTGACTGAAATATCATGCTGATACAATGTGTGATACACTATCACTTGTCCAGGCTTGTTGGAGCAATACATGACTCCACATCCTATTTCTGGCGGATTTTCTCAGCATCCATGAAGGCATTTAGAAAATAACATGTTGTAAGAGGTAGTGTGTTATGTCCCATGCATATAATCTATGTGGGGCATGTCATGTGTATGTATTAGTGCAGTACATCAAGGTGGAAATGTAGGTTTACTAATCTGTCTATTGCCAACTGCGTTTATGTTACTGTGTGCACATCTCCTGTGTCAGTCCTTACTGTGTGTATGCAAAGGATATACAATTTTGTCTCCCTGTTCCACCCGGTGAACTCAGGAATACATACCACAAACCTGTCATACACAGTATCATGCAAACCATCATCAACTGCATCAAGGTTGTGTGTATGGGAAAGAAATGGCAGGGCCAACAGGTGCTGACAGGTGAATCTGTTGCAGTTAATGTAATGGCTACACTTGTGAGGGACCTGCTGACAGTACTTCAGTAACCTGTTCTGCATGTATGAGCCTGTGGTACTACACAACACTGAGCTGACATGTCTGAAGGCTACCTGTCTGTAACAAGGGGTATATATGCAAGGTCACACTGTCTGACAACAGTGTCCCTCACACACTGTTTCATGCTTACACACCTGGTACATGTACATATAAATCTGTACCTTACCTATGACACAGTTGGTATATTTCCACTCTGCCATACTCTCTCTTGGAATGCCTGCAGGGTCACATCCTGCAGACACACAGACACCTGGAACACAAACAGAATACAGCATGCCAGACTACATTCAATCAGTGGTACTAACAACAATAATGCATCCTGGCTAATAGGGTGCATATACCTGCATGTGTACCCATAACAAATGCAAGCAGACAACACCTTGCATAGTATTACATAGCTACATTGTACCATATTCACCCTGTGCATCAAATCCATATTAGCATGTCCCTACATTGATGGTATGGATGACAAGGATGTGGCACAGGTATCACCATATGCACAGGGTGTGGTGTGGGTTTGCAAGAGGCCTAGGCTGGGCCATATGGTTGACATCATGTGTGTGTGTTTGGAGGGGTATCCAATAGATGGGCTATGCAGAGCTGCTGTGTGTCTCTGGAGGTGACCTGCCTGTGATACAGATGTGTGTGTATGTATACACACAGTCATGCCATGTGGCTGCTCTACACAGTGATATGTTGGACAGCTGTGGACTGTACATGGAAGGGGGTCCAGTTCACCATCTCTGGCCATGGATTTGGGAACTGGTCCTGCCAGGGGGTATCACTGGCACCACCAGGCTCAAGGCCAGATGTAGTACTGCTTCCTGATGGTGACTGCTGTCTGCTGGATCTGTGCCCCTGACGGGACTGGACAAGACCACATGTCCATGGCCATCTCTGGTGTGATGTGGACATCAACCCTACTTCAGTAGTGCTGGTGCCACTGCCACTACAGCAGTGTGAAGGTGCAAGGCCCCGTAGACTCTCAGCTGCTGTTGGTGCTGACCTACGTCCATGTGGCCGATGCCCATCTCCCACCATACGCTCTAGCACAAACATGCCATGGTCGAAGACTGCCAAGGTCTCACCCCACCATCTATTCATAACCTCAAAATGTTGATGTGTGGCCTCAACAAGGTCAGGTATGTCACTATGTAAATCAGGAAGGGTTGCATCCACCACCCTGAGTATTTGTCTGGTGTGGCATTCACTATGTGCCTGTGCATCCATGACAGCCCAAAACATGCACCTAGTGACTCCTGCTGTGGCACTAGCAACAGTGGCTTGATGAGCAGCAGTCTTCCTGTGAGCACCCCTGTCCATCCGCCTGTGTTGGACCTCACCTGCACTCTGGCTATAGCCAGCGTCTACACTCATACCTGCCATAGTCACCACACTAGCCTGTTCAATGCCACCAACTGCCAACTGTCCATCATCTGTGGACACTAATGACAAGATATCTGTGGGCAATTGTCATTGTGTGGGGGGATGGTGTGGACAAGAGTGGGGTGCCAACCAATGTCAAAGATTCACCAACCTGACAACACCTCCTGTACCTCCCTATTCCTAACATCATTGGCAGAGTCTGCAGAGATAATTACATCAGTTTCCAAGCAGGAGGGACCCTGAACCTCATCGTCACCTGTGAGGGGAAGACAACATATGTACATTAATATCTGTACTTTGAGGTTGTCTGGTACACACACACACATGCACGCACACACACACACACACACACACACACACACACACACACACACACACACACACACACACACACACACACACTCTCTTACAGGTGAGGTGGCACAAATCTGTTACACAGACCACATATTACCCAAATGGTGACATGCATGACACATGGCAATCAACATCATGCATTGCATCCAGTTTTACTACATGTAACTAACAATATAGAGGTCTGGGATATGTGTTAGTAGGTGATGGCCCTTCCCCAGCACGGAATGCATCCATGTACACATCATTGCTGTTCACCTGTACAGCACAGTGGCAAGTACTACAGAAAATACCTCACAACTGTACAGATCCTCGCAGGATGTGTAGATGTCTGGCTCATATGCTTGCTCTGTTTCTCATAAACCCTGTGTTTCTATGATACATGACTATGATGATCTGAGGAGTGACATCACTGATTAATGACATACATTTCAATGTCTGACCTCTAACCCAGCAGAAAATGTATGGCCATGTAATTATTGTTACACCACCAACCTTCTAAGCTTACAGTGGATATGATAAGTGTACACAACCCTGTTAACATACCATGCTCTTGTAATATACAAGACAAGACCACAATTATGCATTCAAATATGTTACCCACCTTTCATGTGACATATGACCTGTGCAATCCAATCGATAAACAAATGTGTTACATGTAAAATATAATGACTGCACTATATACAATATGGTGGTTGCATAAGCGTGCACACCCTTAAAATGATACTTTGTTGAAGCACCTTGTAAGTGACTTACAGCATTCACTCTTCTTGTGAAGGTGTCTATCAGCATAGCACATCTTGAATTGGCATTATTTGGCCACTCTTCCATGCAAAGGTTACCCAACTCTGTGAGATTGCAAGGGCAGCTCATGTGCACAGCCCTCATCAGATCACACTGGGCTCTTTCTATCTGGTGTAGGTCTAGGCTCTGGCTGGGCCAATCCATAGCCATGAGTGTGTTTAGGTGGATCCATTTTTAGATAGCTATGATTGTATGCTTTGGGTCTTTGTCATGTTGAAGGCTGACACCCCTCCCTATCCTCATCATTCTTGCAGATGCCTGATGGATTTGGGCAAGACGTGGGTGTTATTTGGTACTGCTCGGAATTCACACCACCATGACTACAGCCTAGTTCTGGCTTTGTAACTGCATCCCCACAGCAGGCCACTGCCACCAGCATGATTCACCATGGGGGTGTTGGTCTTCATGTTAAGAGAAGTGTTGCTTGTGCACCACACACATTTTGATATTGAGGCTGTGAGGTCAATCCATAGTCTCATTACACCATAACTCATTTTCTCACATGCCTTTGGGAGACTTGATGTGCTGTATTGCAAATTGTATCCACCCCTGGATGCTTTTTGGTGTGGAGAAATGCTTCCATCTTCTGACCCTACCCCTTAGGCCAGACGTATGCGGAATACAGGAGAGTATTCTCACATGTAGTACAGAACACCAATACTTGCAAGAGATTCCTGCTACTCCCTCAGTGTTGATGTATGTCTCCTGGCAGCCTCTCTGACCAAGTTTTGACATGTCTTGTCATCATTTCTGGAGGGACATCAGGTTCTTTTCAACAGCACTGTTGTCCCATATACAATCCTTTTGACAACTGTCTCCACTGTGTTCCATGGTGTATGCAGTGCTGTGGTAATGTTGTACCCTACTCTTGATTGAAATCTTTCAAATATGAGATCCTTTTGGTGCTTTGTAAGCTGTTTGCAAGCCATGGCAGTTGCTGTTGCAGGCAACTGAGCAAATGTCATGAATACCCTACTTGGACAGTAGACTGTTATTTAGTGTTACTCAGAGTGCCTTTACTTGATAGCAGGTGAGTACCCAAGCAGACTGAAAGCTGTCAGTAATTCACAAGCTGCTGCAATAAAATATTATTTTAAGAGTGTGCACATATATACATCCAGCTTATTGTAAGGATTGCATACTCCGTGTTTGGTGCCCAACAGTCTTGATTGGTTTTATAAGTGAATTGTTCATGTCATAGGTCACATTACAGGTTGGAAAAGATGTGGACTGACATATTGTAGTCTCAATTTGTATGTACATATATATCTATATATATATCTATATATATATATATATATATATATATATATATATATATATATATATATATATACCTGGCATCATAACAGGGGTGTCATATCAGTTAGTCAGTGTTTGCTGAACTTTGTTATTTGCTAGTAATTACAGGTGTGGGGGTAGTCACATTCTTTGATTTCCTGTCCTTCCCTATTTAAGTGGTACAGTGTGAAATATTTTCTGCTTAAAAACCTCAGCTTTGGCCGGCTAAGGACTTGCTGTATTCAACTGGACGTATAAGAGAATTTAAGTACCTTTATCTGCTCTTTTTTTTCTAAAAAATACAGTATTTAAATTGATTTTAACTGTGTGTTGCAGGAATATTAACTGAACTGGAAGTTTTGACTCTGCTCTTCAGTTGGTCCCACCCACCCTCCCTGTCTTTGTTTTGGTGTTGATCTTGGTGGCCTTGCAGCTACCCGCCCCTCTTGTAGGTTTGTGTTTGGATGCTCCTTCTGGGCCCATCTTGTTTGCTCACTCAGCTGGGTGCGGTGGGATCATATTCTGATTTCAAGCACTCCTACTGTGTACAAAGAGAGCATCTGGGAAACAGAAAAAAAAAAAATTAAGCTTGTTCCTTTCCTGTTAAGTGGTATAGACTATTTGTAGGCTTATTAGCCCCCAAGCCCTTCTGTGTTGGAGGGAAGCCTTCTAGCTTAGTTTTTTTTTTCTTATAACTAGCCAGTTTTCTAGTTTCAGCACTCAAATCTGTTTCTTTGATCTCAGCACTTATTCAAAAAAAAAAAAAAAATTTTCATCTGCTTTTACTGTACTTGTGTTTCTACCTACTTTTTTTACTTTTGCATCATCTTAAAAGTACTCAATTGTATTTATTACTGCTTGGTTTAACTCATTCTAAGCCTTTTGGTTTAAACACTTGGGCTTCATTCAAGTTGTTCAGCACTGAGAGGGTTTGTGGTCTGCACTGTAGTGGCAAAACAGGTAGCTTACATCCTTCTAGGTTGGGAACTGCTGATTGAGGGCTCGGTGTCTGTTATTCTAAAAGTGTATTAATTCTGGTTTAAGCACTTGGTCTTTCAGGCCAGTTATTTTACATTAAGAGGGTTCGTGGTTTGCACTCTTGTGGGAGGAGAGGCTGCACTCTGCCCTTCTGAGCTGGGAATTTCTGGTTAAAGGCTTATAGTGCATGCATATCTGAACTGCTTCTTACTGACGTTGGTGCGCCTTGTTTGCTGTGGCATAGACTGGATTCGGGCCTGCTGGATCTAGCTTTGTTTGTGTAACTTGTGCACTAAACCAGGCATTCTCTGAAGTATTCAATTGTATTTATTACTGCTTGGTAGTAACTTGATTAAAGTGTAGCTATCATTCTAAGTCTTTTGGATTAAGCACTTGGGCTTCAGACCAGTTGTTATACATTAGGAAGGTTTGTGGCATGCACTGTGGTGGCAGGACAGGTAGCTTTCATCCTTCTAAGTTGGGAACCGCTGATTGAGAGCCCAGTGTCTGTTATTCTTAAAGTGTATTAGTTCTGGTTTAAGCACTTGGGCTTCAGGCCAGTTATTTTACATTAAGAAGGTTTGTGGTCTGCACTTTTGTGGGAGAAGAGGCTGGACTTTGCCCTTCTGAGCTGGGAATTTCTGGTTAAAGGTTTATAGTGCCTGAATATTTGAACTGTATCTTATTGAAATTGGTACACCTTGTTTGCTGTAGCATAGACTAGATCCAGGCCTGCTGAATCTAGCTTTGTTTATATGCTTGTTGTTTGTTTGCTTGTTATTTCCCTGGAACACTAATTCTACCTAATACGCGGCTTCTCAGTGCTTCTGTGGATCACTAGTGATATCTGCATTACTTACTGTACTTATTTCCTTGTTTCACTTGAAAGAAAATTACTGCCTGTCGTTTTTGCATTTAAGTTACCTGTAACACATTGCACTTAAGTTACCTGGCACTTGCTCACTAAAGCAATTATATAAGTCAGCACTAAAAATTAAAAGCACTACACCCTCACTCCCCACTGGCCCTGGTTTTCAATTATTAAGGAATTCCCAATATTCTAGCATGTCCAAAGGTGAGTTGTCAATCTTCTCTCCGGTCCAGCTGGTGAATCTGGGAATCTTGAGGCAATGTTACAACTGCTTCATGTACACAGACAACCCTCTCCTCCTCCCAACAAATTCCAACACATGTGAGAGATGCAACCATATAGCCAAACTGGAGGCTAAGCTCTCTCAACTCAGTACTGGCATAACCAGTCAGGAGGAGAAGGAAACCACACTCACTACAATTCCAGTCTCACATAGACCTACCACGACAGCAAACCAAACACATAATCACACAAAAACATACTCGGAGGCTCTAAATAAAGATCTGCTGAAGCAGCAGAGACCTCCAAAGCAGACACCCAAGCAGCCGCTACCCCAAAACAAAACAAGTGCAACACATATCTCACAAAGCCAGTGTGCCAAACAGTAACAGCCCTTAAGACTAAACAACACACCTGATACACTTGTAATAGGTGACTCTATCGTCAGGCACACTGACGTCCCGCTCACCAGGCAGAACAAGGAGAGGGTCACGGTGAGCAGCCTGTCGGGTGCTAGGATCCGCCACATAACACAAGCACTCAGGTCACTCCAAGGCAAGTACAAATATGACTCAGTCATTGTCCATGCTGGTGTGAATGACCTGAGACGTACCTCCCTGGACTACATGAAAAGAGACATAAAGGAGCTCTCTGAACATGTAGCCCAGGCCGGTATGACCCTGACCTTGAGTAGCATCTTACCCTCACCAAGAATGATGCCACAACATGAAGAAAAGATGATCAATTTCAACAATTGGCTTAAGAACTGGTGTCATTCAAAGGGGATCCAATGCCTGTCAGCTTGGGATGATATGCTCGACAAGCCACGATGCTTCGCTAGGGACGGCTTGCACCTGTCACCCCTGGGCTTTCGGATATTGGCAAAGGCTCTTGCTACCCCCATAGTGCCTTTTTTTAGACAAGGCTCAAAAGACAAACCCACCTCCATAGCTATCACAAGGGATAAGAAACTAAGAGTAATGCTACTCAACGCCAGAAGTCTAAACCTCAAGATGCACTTTCGAAACTCTCCTTAGCATGGAGAACATCGATATCTGTGCAGTAACAGAAACCTGGTTCAGGGCTCCCGAGAGCACCCCAGCACTACCAGGTTATACCACATACCATGCTTTTCAGCCCCAAAACTTGGACCGAACCACAAAAGGAGGGGGAGTATCGATATTCATCAAAGATATCCACACCTCCAGGTTGGTGGCAAAGCACGAAGCATCAGAGACTATCCATGTGCAACTAACAGTGGGTAAAACTGCCTTCCAGTTTATAGCCTGCTACAGACCACCCTCCCAAACCCAGGAACCCCACTCGACCTTCCTGAGAACACTGGAAAATATGAAGGTCTCTCCAAACACCATTATATTGGGCGACTTCAACTACCCAAACATAGACTGGGAGCATTACTCTAGCTCCAACACCCTAGCCCAAAGGTTCCTAGAATTTATAAACTCAAATGCTATGGAACAACTTGTTACCACTCCCACAAGAGGGGAAAACATACTGGACCTGATCATCACCAACATGGGGACTCTATGTTCCAGACCAGAAGTGTATCCCTCACTGGTAAGATCAGACTATAAACTAATCTCACTGGATATTCACATCCCGATCCAACCCCCTGCCCAGAAAACCACAGTGAAAAACTTCTCTAAAGCAAATTTTACACTCCTCAAAACTGAGGTGGAATCCTTCAAAGCCCCCGGGCCTGTGGAAAATACGGCCCAGACCGCAGAATCCTTTATAAACGCATTCTATGAACACCTTCAGGAATGCATCTATCATGCGATCCCAAATAAAACCAAGACCCAATCCTCCAAAGGCAGACGTCCTGTCTGGTGGACCCCAGCCATAAACAAACTATACAATAGAAGGAGGAAGCTACTAAATGATAGAGCAAAATCCCAAAAAGGGAAGGCATCACAGATCAGTATTAGCAAAAAACTATGGGCACAGATAAAATTGTCTAAGGCCAGTCTCGAGAGAAAAATTGCACAGGACACTAAGGATAATCACAAGGCTTTCTTTAGTTATGTTAGGAACCTGGGTGGTAATTCCCAGATATGCTCAGAATTAGTCCAAAATGACAAAAAATACACCGAACCCACAGACATTGCCAACATCCTTGCTGACAGGTTCAACTCAAATTTCTCCCCCCTCCCCACCAAAAGGGCAAATATCTATCCCAGCAGAGTGCTGCCCCCCTGGCATCTCAGATGCTCAGGTAAGAGCCGCTCTCTCCAAAGCAAAAAACACAGCATCAATGGGACCAGACAGTGTCCCGGGCTGCGTCCTACATGAACTCCAAGAAGAGCTAAACCCAAACATAAAACTACTGTTCAATCTCAGCCTTACTACAGGATATGTGCCCAAAGAGTGGCGTACATCAACAGTGGTCCCTCTCCATAAAGGTGGTGCCACAACAGATCCTGGAAACTATCGCCCCATAAGCCTGACTAGCTTGGTCTGCAAAGCTATGGAAAGGATCGTCATGGACCTCATAAATAAAGATATTGAGGACCTACAAACACTGGATCTTACCCAGTTCGGCTTTGTTAAGGGCAGATCCTGCCTCTTAACCCTGGTTGATTTCTTTGAAACAGTCACCAAGGCCATTGACGAGGGGAAGGTGGTCCACACAGCCTACCTGGACCTCGCAAAAGCCTTCGATACAATACCCCACTCGGGCATTATAGATAAGCTCACCAGCTTAAATATAAACCCCTATGTCACTAGATGGATTGCAAATTGGCTCAAGGACAGAACCCACATGGTTAGAATTGCTGGAGCCATGTCAGACTCCAAACCAGTTACAAGTGGTGTCCTGCAAGGCTCAATCCTGGGACCTCTCTTGTTCGGTATATATTTCTCGGAGGTACAGGCCAACATGGAAGGACTGTGGCTGACCAAGTTCGCAGATGACTGCAAACTGGGCACCATAATCGACTCTCCAGCCGACACAAGCATCCTCCAAAAGGGCCTCATAGAAACAGACAACTGGTGCCAGAGTCATGGCCTCAAGCTAAATGCCAAAAAGTGTAGAGTCATCCCCTTTGGCAAAAACAACGTGCCCACAAATTACCACATAGGTGGTAATCCATTAAGTACAGAAGAAGTAATTAGGGACCTGGGGACCCAAGTTGATAGCAATCTCTCATTTGACAACCACGTGGCCAAAGTGGTTAGAAAAACATTTTATATAGCCCACCTAATCATGAAGGGATTCACATCTAGATCAGGGGACGTTATCGTGCCTCTTTACTCATCCCTCATCAGGCCCATAATTGAGTACAATGCCACTTTTGGGATGTACCTTACCAGACACCTGCAGCAACTGGAAAGTCCCCAAAAGTACCTCACCAAGAGGATCAAAGGGCTCAAACAGATGCCATATGCTGCCCAGTTAAAGAAACTCCAGCTCTACTCAGTGGCATACCGCCTGTTCAGAGGCGATCTGTGCCTGACGTATAAAGCCATGTCCAACCCGGAATTAATGGACATGCTGCACCTCAGAAAATCCAAATCCCATCGAGCTATGTGCTCGAGAGACTTGAACCTCAGCACTGAAATAATTAGGACATGCTGGAGGGACAGATTCATAACCCAGAGGCTCCCTTCACTATGGAATAAAATCCCAGTCCAGGTTAGGCAGAGTCCCTCATTGACTCTCTTCAAGATGAATCTTGATGAGTGGATGGGAGATCGTAGGTTTACCCCGGGTATCACTTCTGTGTCACTGTTAGACAAAGGCACAGTATACTAACCTCGAAAAGGGGCATAGCAAAATAAATTTAAAATGGGTGGCGAAAGCCAAACACATTATGGCTAGGCTTATAAATGAAACAAACAAAAGGAACTGCTGAAAATACTCCAAACACAATTCGCCAGCAAACAAAACGGATATAGTCCAAACCAACGTGTTATCCGATGCTCGAGACCAGGTTCACCACAAACGTATTTATTCAACACCAAACAGTCATCAATACATTAACGCCTTAGTTAAAACCAACACATTGCATTTTCGTTCACATTAGACTTCATCAGAAAAGACCAGTGCATCCAACAATATGCTGTTATATATGTCCATCAATTAATCCTAATTACATTCAATTAACCATTCTTATTAGATTTAAAGCAATATTACAAAGTACTAAGCACTAAGACTCAGTAAATTCACTCATATAAAATAGTTCTTGACAACAGTTAAAATGACAGATGTATGTACAATTAATTTAAATATTGTTAAAATATAAACTTGTTTTAATAAATATAGGTATGTTATAATAAAAATATATTATTTAAAAACTATAATTTAAAAACAATCCAATATATTCATTTCAGTTGAAAATGTGTAGAAACATGACCACTTTGTTGCCAAAATTAGGGTTCAAAATCAGCAAAATACTAGCATAGCACATAATGGTGTGAATATATAACATATGAATTTCATTGTGTATATTTAAAATAATTCATTTACCTATTAATAAAATATTAATACCTAAATTTGAACTAAAACAAGACTGTCTTAAGGGAGAGCATTCAAAATACAAAATTTCTAGTGCATGTGTATCCTTGAACAGTGTAAGGGCGGCCTCTGGTGGCAAAGAATTATATATATTCTAACTATAACTTTGCTGCTCTTAGTTTCAACAAGGGTAATATGGTGATATTGTCATTTAACCCTGGGAATTTGTCAGCATTTAACGCTATTTGCCACCATAGTTCTCTATATTCTATTCTGGTTTCCCAGGGTCCCCCTCGGATATCCATTTGTATACATTCTATTATTAGGAACTTGAATTTATATTCTTTACAAACTTCACTATGTTTGTATAAAGCATTGCTCTCTTTTTTAACAGAAATTTCATAAAATGTTCATATACACGTTTTCTCAAAGCCCTTTCAGTTTTCCCAATGTAGAAAGCTTCACATTTTTCAAAAGCAAGATATACTATTCCTGTGTATCACAATTATAGTATTCAGGACTGATAATCATTTTATTTCTACTTGGTATATAATGTCCTTCTCCATTTAGTATATGACAACATTGAGCACAATGCCCGCACTTATAAGTGCCCTTCTTACTATTATTTTTAGTACTCATCTTTTTCTTGCTTTCCAAAATATTCCCCATATTTCTAGAATTCCTATAAATTATTGTTTTGGGGATATTAATTATGCTTTCTATATCAGAAAGGGCTACAAATCTCTCCCATTCTCTAAAAAATATTTTACTTATTTCCCTATTTATACCATTGTATTCTAAAACTAGTGCTTGGGTGTGCTCTTCGGTCCTTTTATTGTTAATATTAATCAGAGGTGCCATCGGGGAATTTGTTACTCTATCACCCTGTCCTTTGTATATGGGACGAAATCTATCTTTTCTTCCTTCACTTACTTCTGTTTTTATTTGTTCCACAAACTCCTTAGGATAGCCTCTTTCCCAAAACATCTTTTCCAAAAATTCACACTCCTTTATAAAATCTTCCTCCAAACTCGTCATCCGGCTACCCCTGACATCTGTCCCTTCACAATACTTTTTTTACAGTGTTTAGGATGTCCGCTAGTGTAATGTAGAAAGGAGTTACAATAGGTGGGTTTCCTATATACTTTGGATTGGTAACATCCTTCCCTATTGTAAAACTCAACATCCAAATATATCAGACTGTTGTCCGACACAGAATGTGTAAAACTCAGGAAATTAGTGGTGGAATTCAAATATTCTAGGAATTCCATTAATTTCTCTCTACCACCAATCCAGAGAATGGCTATATCATCCAAAAACCTTCTGTACAAAATCCAACAATCTTTGTAAATGGAATTGAGAAAGTACTTTTCTTCCCATGATGCCAGAATTAAATTAGCGTAGGTGGGGGCGCATGCTGCCCCCATAGCCACTCCCTGGATTTGCTGGAAAAACTCCCCTTTGAAATAAATAAAGTTGTTACTTAGGACCATGTCCATGAGCCAAATGCATGCTAGTTTGTCATTCCTATTCATACCTTCATATGAAAATATTATGTCTTCCAATATATCTTTCCCTTCCTCATGAGGTATCGAGGAAAATAAATCTACAATGTCAATTGTTAAAAATAGTATGTTTTCGTGCCATGCACATTCATTTAAATCATTTAATAAATCCCAAGAGTCTTTCAAAATACTAATTCTATTAGTCCAAATTGGTTTCAATTTTGAATCCACGTATTTAGCCAGAGGCTGGGTTTTAGAACCCTCAGCTGATACTATAGGTCTTAAAGGGGGGTCGGAAGGGTTCTTGTGGATTTTAGGGATCCCAAAAATAACTGGGATCCTCGGTTTATCAACTTTCAAAAATCCATAACTATTAGGACTAATTAACCCTTCCTGTAGCATATCATATAAAGCTGTGTCAATTCTATGATAGGCTATATTGATCTCATTTCTAGAGACTATACTATACCTGCTTTCATTCCATAATTGAATATACATTTTACTGTCATACAAAATATAGTCCATGAATACAATCCCTCCCTTGTCTGGCTTCATTACTCTTATTTCTTTGTTATTCTTTATTTCGTACAAAAGATCCCTTTCTTTCTTAGTTAAGTTATTACCATACTTGTTATTAAAACATGTCATTCTGACTTCCTTCTCTATCACCTTTTCTAAATTCTTAATTTGGGGATGCAATGGTGGATTGTATATACTTTTTCTCTTCAATACATCCTTATCCATCCCATTTCCTATTCTATTGTGGATAGATCTAGGCCACATTACATTAAAATTCACTTTCCTTAGAAATAACTTTATATCAAGAAGACTATTGGCTATATCTCCGTTACTGTTAGGTATAAATTTTAAACCCTTAGAAAAAAGTGTAAAATGGAATTCCTAGAATATTTGAATTCCACCACTAATTTCCTGAGTTTTACACATTCTGTGTCGGACAACAGTCTGATATATTTGGATGTTGAGTTTTACAATAGGGAAGGATGTTACCAATCCAAAGTATATAGGAAACCCACCTATTGTAACTCCTTTCTACATTACACTAGCGGACATCCTAAACACTGTAAAAAAAGTATTGTGAAGGGACAGTTTGTCAGGGGTAGCCGGATGACGAGTTTGGAGGAAGATTTTATAAAGGAGTGTGAATTTTTGGAAAAGATGTTTTGGGAAAGAGGCTATCCTAAGGAGTTTGTGGAACAAATAAAAACAGAAGTAAGTGAAGGAAGAAAAGATAGATTTCGTCCCATATACAAAGGACAGGGTGATAGAGTAACAAATTCCCCGATGGCACCTCTGATTAATATTAACAATAAAAGGACCGAAGAGCACACCCAAGCACTAGTTTTAGAATACAATGGTATAAATAGGGAAATAAGTAAAATATTTTTTAGAGAATGGGAGAGGTTTGTATCCCTTTCTGATATAGAAAGCATAATTAATATCCCCAAAACAATAATTTATAGGAATTCTAGAAATATGGGGAATATTTTGGAAAGCAAGAAAAAGATGAGTACTAAAAATAATAGTAAGAAGGGCACTTATAAGTGCGGGCATTGTGCTCAATGTTGTCATATACTAAATGGAGAAGGACATTATATACCAAGTAGAAATAAAATGATTATCAGTCCTGAATACTATAATTGTGATACACAGGGAATAGTATATCTTGCTTTTTGCGAAAAATGTGAAGCTTTCTATATTGGGAAAACTGAAAGGGCTTTGAGAAAACGTGTATATGAACATTATTATGAAATTTCAGTTAAAAAAGAGAGCAATGCTTTATATAAACATAGTGAAATTTGTAAAGAATATAAATTCAAGTTCCTAATAATAGAATGTATACAAATGGATATCCGAGGGGGACCCTGGGAAACCAGAATAGAATATAGAGAACTATGGTGGCAAATAGCGTTAAATGCTGACAAATTCCCAGGGTTAAATGACAATATCACCATATTACCCTTGTTGAAACTAAGAGCAGCAAAGTTATAGTTAGAATATATATAATTCTTTGCCACCAGAGGCCGCCCTTACACTGTTCAAGGATACACATGCACTAGAAATTTTGTATTTTGAATGCTCTCCCTTAAGACAGTCTTGTTTTAGTTCAAATTTAGGTATTAATATTTTATTAATAGGTAAATGAATTATTTTAAATATACACAATGAAATTCATATGTTATATATTCACACCATTATGTGCTATGCTAGTATTTTGCTGATTTTGAACCCTAATTTTGGCAACAAAGTGGTCATGTTTCTACACATTTTCAACTGAAATGAATATATTGGATTGTTTTTAAATTATAGTTTTTAAATAATATATTTTTATTATAACATACCTATATTTATTAAAACAAGTTTATATTTTTAACAATATTTAAATTAATTGTACATACATCTGTCATTTTAACTGTTGTCAAGAACTATTTTATATGAGTGAATTTACTGAGTCTTAGTGCTTAGTACTTTGTAATATTGCTTTAAATCTAATAAGAATGGTTAATTGAATGTAATTAGGATTAATTGATGGACATATATAACAGCATATTGTTGGATGCACTGGTCTTTTCTGATGAAGTCTAATGTGAACGAAAACGCAATGTGTTGGTTTTAACTAAGGCGTTAATGTATTGATGACTGTTTGGTGTTGAATAAATACGTTTGTGGTGAACCTGGTCTCGAGCATCGGATAACACGTTGGTTTGGACTATATCCGTTTTGTTTGCTGGCGAATTGTGTTTAGGCTTATAAATGCCCTAGGGCAGATAGCCTAGTATGAACCTATGAACCTATATCCACTGTATGAGAGTAATGTTTCACACGTCCCTACCTTAGACCATTTGACCCCCCCCATTTTGTTGGTCTGTCAAGAAGTCTTGCATTGAAAGCTTGTGAGGTATGCTACATTAATGTTACATTCTCTTCAAATAGGCTCCTGTGGTGAGCACTGTGATGCAATGCAGTTAACCCTACCACAAGTTAACATGCATATAAAGCAATATGGCTATGAGTGGCAGTTGTGTGCATGGTACATTGCATGGCCTTCACATGCTTGGAGTATTGGCAAACCACAGCAGAACAACCCCATACTCACCAGCTTCAGGCTGCTGTCCCACATGCAGACTGGAGGGACCAAGGTAGTTGTGGGAGAGAAGCATTATCAGCAGACTCTCATGTGGCATTGGTACAGGATGGATGTAGCATGTCTGCAGATTTACAGCACAACCCCCAATACTATACAATTTGCTGTCCTTCACCATAGATGTGCACTTCTGTGCATTAGAAAACCCCATCCACAACTGCAATCTGACCTAACACATGTATGTAGATACTCCGCAAATACAAGTATGTCTGCTACACTAGTCTAGTAATCTCCACTGGGACCTTACCTGCACGCTCCTCATCCATTGTCTGGGTTCCACCCACCTCCAGCATGTGGGGGGTCTGTACACTGATGTTGTACTGGAATGGGTGCCCCAAGTTTGCCGAGGAGCTCCTGGGGGGGCTGCATGGCTGTGGTCCCACCTGTGGCCGTGCGGTCCCTGGCCACTGAAGCAGGTCTTTGCCAGGCATGGCGTATGAGGTCATTTGCATGATGTTGGACCTGCCCATATGTACATGCATGCAAGTCAACATCGTTTAGCCTGTGGACCAGGTCAATCCACAGACTGGTCCTCTCATACAGATGTTGCTGGCTCCGGTCAAACAGTAATGCGTTGTAGTGTAGTATGGCTTCTATGATTATATTTGTCTCAGCCACTGAGAAAGTTGACCTTTGCTGATGCAACATTGAATCTAGAAGACATAAAAAGGGAAACACATCACAAGACCTCATACATTTGGTAACACTATGTACAGAACCTGCACAGCTACACTGGATACCAGTAGCCACCACTCACATCCACATCATACCCCGTAATCTATCAGCACTTTATCTGCTTGCATTGCACTGCTGGTCCTGACATGTCATAACCCCCCCACCCCCAATGTGGGCTAGTTAATTTTATAATCCTCTATTCCTCATTCATGTCTGTGTAGAAGGATGACATTGGCCATCTTCCATGTGGATGGGGTGTGGATGCTGCCAAGGCTTGGTGTGACTACAGTGTGTAATGGAGTTGGGAGCACATGCCTGAGTTCATGTAGGATGTGGACAGGGATGTTATCAGGTCCCATGGATACTTACATTTGTTGCCTTTCAGTAGGCAATATGTACCTGCTCACAGGTGAGGAGGAGTGGGTTGTGGGCACTGTGTATTGCCACCTGTAGTGATGCTGAGCAAGGGGGTTATGTTTGCCCTAAAGCTATCTGCAACAGGTTGGCTATAGCTATTTTGTGTATGTGGTCTGATTGACCACCATTACATGGTGGGTTGGTTTGTTGCCTCTGAGATTACAGCCATATGTGAAGTTGGCCTTGTGATTGGCCTTGGTGGATGTATCCAATTAGTACTCATAGTTACCCTTACAGTACTCCACCTGTGACCTTATATGCTTCATCAAACAAAGGTTGGCTTGATGCCAACTTGGTGCCTGCTCCTAATTTGCCCTGTAGAGTCAATATAGGGACGGAATCTGTGTTTTGCTACTGTCCAGTAAAGGGGACTACTCTACTTTGGTGGAGGCAGTTTTACAAGTAAGGTATTGCTGAGTCCATACAGCTATGTTGGCGTTCATATAGCTGTTTGTAGTAGGCATGGACACAGTCATAACACAGTTGGACACCTCTCCAATTTCAAACAGATAATCATGCTTATTGTACTACCCATGGCTGTGCCAGGGCAATGCAACAACCAGTAGCTGTAGAAATGTCACTCTGTTGGATGCACAGTAACTAAGATTATACATGTGTACAACATGTGCAGCTTATTTAACAGACATGTTGCATCCCATGTCTGTTGTTATGAGGTGGGCAGATACACCTACTCACAGTGACATGTGCACAGGTAATACCGGATATACATTTTTGTTCTATGTCAGCATGGCACACTGTATTCACATTCTTGCTGCCCAGTCATCCCTCTCAACCCATTAGAGCAGGACATCTGTAGGATGCCACAAATACGTGGGGGGCAATGGGACAAAATTAGTGACACTGTCTTAATATTGCTCTAACACACTTGAGTCATTCAATACCACAGTTGCCTTTAAATTGACTGACATACCCTGAAGGATGTCCAACACTGATATGGCAGGAAGAGAGGAGAAAGGCTAGGAGTGTGGTAGTGAGAATAAGAACTTTTAATGTTAGCAGTAAGGCTGGTATAGGGACAGAGCTAGCTGATATAATGGCCAAAGAAGGTGGATACATTGTATGTGCAAGAGACCAGATGGAGGGGAAGTATGGCTAGGTGTATTGGGGGCAGGTCAAAATTGTGTTATCAGGGTGTGGATGGGAGGGGATAGAGGCAGGGGTTATCCTGATGGAACAGTATGGCAAGGGTGTTTTTGGGGGATGACATGAGTGTCTGATATTGTGATGTTTATGAATCTGAAAACTGAAGGTGTAATGATGACTGTTGTTAGTGCATATGCTACCCAAGTTGCTTGTGCGATGGATGAGAAAGAGAAATGTGAAGTCAGTTGGATGACATGGTGATGACTGTACCCAAGGGTGAGAGATTGGTGATTGCAGTAGATTCCAATGGCCATGTTGGTGAAGGAGAGAGAGGGGATGAGGAATGGACGGGTATGTATGGTGTTAAGCAAAGGAATGCAGATGGTGAGATGGTACTGGAGTTTGCAATAAGCATGGACTCGGCTGTGCTGAATACATACTATAACAAGAGGGAGGAGCATAGGTTGATATACAAGAGTGGAGGGAGATGCACACAGGTGGAATATATCCAATGTAGGAGGGCCAGTTTGAAGGAGATTGGAGACTGTAAAGTGGTGACAGGGAAAGTGTAGTTAGGGAGCAGAAACTGTTGGTCTGTAAAATGATGATGTTGATCAGGAAGAGGAGGAGTGTGAGGGAAGCCCCAACGATCAAATGGTGGGAACTGGAAAAGGGTGATTGTGAGGTGGAGTTCAGGGAAGAGTTAAGACAGGCACTGGTTAGCATTTACGATTTACCAAATATATAGGTAAGTACAGCAGAGCTAGTAAGGCAGATGGCTAGAAAGGTGCTTGGTGTGACATGTGGACAGAGGAAGGAGTACAAGGACACCTGGTGGTGGACTGAGGATATACAAGACAGTATACAGAGAAAGAGGTTGGGGATGAAGGAGTAGGATTGTCGTAGAGATGAAGAAAGTAGACAGGAGTATAAGGAGATGAGGTGCAGGACAAAGAAAGAGGTGACAAAGGCCAAGTCTGAGGCATATGATGACTTGTATGACAGGTTGGACACTAAGGAGGGATGAAAGGACTTGTACCACTTTGCTAGACCATGGGACTGAGCTAGGAAAGATGTGCAGCAGATAAGGGTGATAAAGGTTAATGTGGGAAACATGCTCACAAGTAAAGAGAGTGTGTTGAGCAAATGGACAGAGTACTTTGAATGGCTGATGAATGAAGAGAATGAGAGGGAGAAGGTTGGATGATGTGTGTATGGTGAATCAGGAAGGGTAACAGCTTACCAAGGAGTAAGTAAGGATAGCTATGAAGAGGATGAATACTGGAAAGCCTGTTTGTCAACATGACATACCTGAGGTAGCATGGAGTTGTTTAGGGGAAATGGCAGTGGTGTTTTTCAACAGATTGTTTAATGATACTTTGGAAAGTGAGAGGTTGCATCTGGAGTGGAGATAAAGTGTTTGTGTACCATTGAAAGAATAAGGTTGATGTGCAGAGCTACAGAGGGATAACATTAATCAGTCACAGCATGAAGTCATGGGAAAGAGTAGTGGAAGTTAGGTTAAGCAGTGAGGTGATGAGTAGTGGTCAGCAGTATGTTTTCATGCCAGGTAAGAGCACTACAGATGCGATTTTGCTCTGAGAGTGTTGATTGAGTAGTTCAGAGAAGGTCAGAAGTTGCTTTGTGTTTTTCTGAATGCAGAGAAAGCATATGACAGAGTGCCTAGAGGGGAGTTGTGATACTGTATGAGGAAGTCATGAGTGGCAGAGATATATGAAGACTGGTGCAGGATATATAGAAGGGTGGTGTGACAGTGGTGAGGTCTGCAGTGGGAGTGATAGATGCATTTAAGGTGGAGGTGGGATGACATTAGGGATCAGCTGTGTGCCCTTTCTTATTTGCAATGGTGATGGACAAGTTGACAGACAAGATCATACAGGACTTCACATTGACTATGATGATTGCAGATGACATTGTGATCTGTACTGAGAGTAGGGTACACATTTAGGAGACCCTGTAGAGGTGGAGATATGCTCTAGAGAGGAGGGAAATGAAGGTCAGCAGGACTAAGACAGACTATGTGTGTGTGAATGAGAGGTAGGGTACTAGAATGTTGAGGATGCAGGGAGTAGAGTTGGCAAAGGTGGATGAGTATAAATGATTGGAATCAACATTTCAGAGTAATGACAACTGTGGAGAACAGGTGAAGAAGAAAGTACAGGCAAGATGGAGAGGGTGGAGAAGGGTGTCAGTACTGATTTGTGACAGATGAGTATGAGTACAAGTTAAAAGGAAGGTCTACAACAGGATAGTGAGATCAGCTATGTTATATGATTTGGAGACAGTGTCATTGACAAAAAGGCAGGAGTCAGAGCTGGACATGGTAGAGTAACAGATGTTAGGATTTGCACTGGTTGTGATGAGGGTGGACAGAATTAGCAATGTGTATATGACAGGGTCAGCCAATGTTGGACAGTTTTGAGCCAAAGCCAGAGAGAGGCAAGATTACATCAGTTTGGACATGTGCTGCAGCGGGATGCTGAGTATATTGGGAAAAGGATGGTAAGGATGGAGCTGGCAGGTGAGATGAAAAGAGGAAGGCCTCAGATAAGGTTCCTCGATGTGGTGAGAGAGGACATGCAGGTGGTTAGTGTGACAGAGCAGGATGCAGAGGACAGGGCAGAAATGGCAACAGATGATCCACTGTGGCGACCGCTAATGGGAACAGCCAGCAGAAAAAGAATGAGATGTAATGTCAGTCTTCACAGATTTGCCAATGATTTGCCAGACATAACACATATGGTCAGTGTGCATAGCACTGGACAGTTTAATGTTATGAGCTCAGTATATCACAAGCAGTTCAACACATGCGTGTGCAATAGTACTTTACTATGCAAATACCATGTGTAGTTCTCTCATATTTCTGAGACAACCAAGTATATCATAGTTGCATTCACAAGTAAGATATGAATATGTACGACACCCCAGTAGCTGGCCTAGCATTGTCACAGGCAGTATTATTCAACACCCACTGCAGTAGTAGTGTGTAGTGTTCAGTTCCCACCCAGTATTGAATGCCCAAATGTTTCTAAATTTAAATGTTTTAAATTTGGTATTTTAGAGGTGGTCCCCAGGCACCCTAGAGGTGGTTGTTGGGAGATGAACTTAGAATTAGCTGAATTACAATGGCAAATGAGGTTGAATGCAGTTAAGGCACCTGGCATCAAAGATAATATCTCCTTATTAGCAGTGCTTAAAAAGAGGGCACTAAAATTATAAATTATTACACCACCACCTCATGTAAATATATGAAATTTTATTTTACTGGTGCATCCCATCTATTGTGGCTGTTTTATAATATAAGTATATTTTATAGCATATTTTATTAATATATTATATTTTTCAACATTGTGTTAACATTTTATTTTTACATCTTAACAGCATATGCTTCTTTTAATAGGTTTTATAGGTTTTTTGTAACATAATTTTAAGTGATTTTTTACTATGTGCATTCAAATTTGTGTGTGATGTTTCTTGTAAAAAAGCACTGGTCAGTTAAAATGTTGTTATGGGCGTAATAACTAGTTAATTGACTCAGTATAAAAAGAAGGTTCTGAAGTGTAATGGCTGTTCTGATGAAGTCCCCTTGCTTGTTGTTGAGGGATGAAAATGCTGAACAGTCTTTTTATTTTTTTATGATTTAGTCAATAAACACAGCTGCTCAAATAATCTGTATTCAAAGTTTTGCATTTTGGAAGCATGAATTTGACTTGACTCTCTGGAACTACATAAGAGGTTTGCTGTTTTATTAGGGTTATAAAGGCCTCAGGGCCAATAGCCTAGTAACCTCCTATGAACCTATAAAGAAATATCTGTCAGTGGTCCACTGCAATTTTCTATACTGCTCTGCCACTGACACACCAGGAAATCACAGTGCTATGTAGAATATGCCACATATATTATGGAAAACTCGGCTCAGTCCACTGCACTCTTTACCTACTCCAGGATATGACTTTCCAGTTAATAAGGATACCACACAACCAGGAGATCCCCAGCCAGTATATCAGTGAGGTGCTGGACTGGTTACAGAGCTTCTTCAGCCAATCAGCTGTAGCCATATCTCTCAGCTGGCCAGATTATAGGCTCATATTTTTGGTCTGTTCCTCATAACATTTGTATTTTTCAGGTAAATCACTGGGATGATCTGAGGATTTATGTTAGTAAATAATGACATATATTTCAGTTTCAGACCTCATATCCTTCAGAAAATGTATGCTAAAACAAACACTGTTACTCTAGCAACTGCCTAAGTTTATAAGAACAATATTTAAAATATATCCCTATGTGTGGCCCATTGTCCTCTCATTTTGACAGCCTTTGTCCAGATTTCTTGCACTAAGAGGTTGAGAGGCATGGCTGTAGCACACAAAACCCTGGACCGGACCGGAGTACAGATATCTCTGGAATGGACTCCCACTCTTACTATAGAAGGTCATACTGGGCATCCCCTTACACATAGAGAATTACAGCCCATGTCTAAACCCACATCTGACTATACAAACGTACTGTACATATATGTCTTTGCATAAAGACAGCTGTGTACTGCTTAACTGTCTCTTCCCACCCCCATCACACAGGATTACCCTCAGCTATCTGAAGGTGGCCCATATGTGATATACCTGCATCTATTGACTGTGATACACATACATATATATGAGAAACATATACAAATATATTGATCATACACAGGCAGAGACTGGGGGGGAGAGAAACAGACAGTGACAGTGAGAGAAAGAGGGAGACACAGACAGTGAGAGAGTCATAGAGATAGAGATGCCCTGAAAAGGATAGAGTGATTTCCTGCTGCAGACAATTGCACACCAGTTGTAACTAGTGGCATGTGCCAGTATGAAGGTGAGCTCCATTGTGTAATAGTACTGAGGTAGGGGTTGTAATCTGACATCAACCGCCTGTGTGTGTGTGTGTGTGTGTGTGTGTGTGTGTGTGTGTGTGTGTTTGTAGGTTAAAGGATTTTGAGTACTTTCTCACCCAAAATACACTTCCCATTGCCCTGTGTTACAAGGCCTGCTGATGTCATTCACCTTAAAAGTACCTTTGGATGCTTGTCATCCCTATAAGCTACATGGCATGTGCGATAGCTATATAGCACTGTAGTACAAATAACTAGGTAGGTAGGGGTGTATGCGTGCTTGTATGTTAAGTATTTTGAGGCCTTTCCCACCCAAAATACAATTTCCATTGTCCTACTTTACAAGGCCTGCTAATGTCATTCACCTTAGAAGAACCTTTGGAAACGTATCATTCCTATAATCTCCATGATGTGTGTGATAACCACATAGCACTATAATACAAATAACTAAGTAGGTAGGGGTTCTAATCACAGTGCAGTGAATTGTGTGTGTTTTTGCAGGTTAAAGTATTTTGAGGCATTTCTCACCCAAAATACACTTTCCATTGCCCTACTTTACAGGACCTGCCAACGTCATTCACCTTAGAAGTACCTGTGGAAAATCATCATCCCTCTAAGCTCCGTGGTATGTGTGAAACTACACAGCACCATAGTACAAATAGCTAGGGAGGTGGGGGTTCTCATCTTAGCACTAGCAATTGTGTGTGTGCATTTGTAGGTTAAAGTATTTTAAGGTCTTTCCCACAAAAAATACACTTTCCATTGTCCTACTTAACAAAGTCTGCTGATGTCATTCACCTTAGAAGTACCTTTGGACACACCTCAGCCTTATAAACTCTGTGGCATGTCCGATAACTACATAGCCGTATAGTACAAATAACTAGATCATTATGGGTTCTAATCTCAGCAGTGGCAATTGTGTGTGCACGTGTTTGTAAGTTAAAGTATTTTGAGGCCTTTCTCACTTAAAATGCACTTTCCATTGCCCTACTTTGTAAGGACTGCTGATGTCATTCACCTTAGAAGTATCTTTGGACACTCTTCAGCCTTATAACCTCTGTGGCATGTCTGATAACTGCATAGCAGTATAGTACAAATAACTAGAAGGGTAGGGGTTCTAATCTCAGCAGTGGCATTTGTGTGTGTGCATGTTTGTAGGTTAAAGTATTTTGAGGCCTTTCCCACTTAAAATGCACTTTCCATTGCCCTGCTTTTCAAGCACTGCTGATGTCATTCACCTTAGAAGTACCTTTAGACACTCTTCATCCCTATAAACTCTGTGGTGCATCCTATAACTGCGTAGAACTATAGTGCAAATAACTAGATAGGTAGATATTCTAATCTCCGCCATGGCAAATGTGTTTGTGTTTGAGTGTGTTTGTGTGTGAAACATATCCCCTGTGTGTGTGTGTGTGTGTGTGTGTGTGTGTGTGTGTGTGTGTGTGTGTGTGTGTGTGTGTGTGTGTCGGTTATACCATTTGAGGCTTGTTCTAACCAATACACTTCCCATTGCCCTACTTTAGAAGGCCTGCTGATGTCATTCACCTTAGAAGTACCTTTGGACACACTTCAGCCTTATAAACTCTGTGGCATGTCCGATAACTGCATAGCCGTATAGTACAAATAACTAGATCATTATGGGTTCTAATCTTAGCAGTGGCAATTGTGTGTGCACGTGTTTGCAAGTTAAAGTATTTTGAGGCCTTGCTCACTTAAAATGCACTTTCCATTGCCCTACTTTGTAAGGACTGCTGATGTCATTCACCTTAGAAGTATCCTTGGACACTCTTCAGCCTTATAACCTCTGTGGCATGTCTGATAACTGCATAGCAGTATAGTACAAATAACTAGATAGGTAGGGGTTCTAATCTCAGCAGTGGCATTTGTGTGTGTGCATGTTTGTAGGTTAAAGTATTTTGAGGCCTTTCCCACTCAAAATGCACTTTCCATTGCCCTGCTTTTCAAGCACTGCTGATGTCATTCACCTTAGAAGTACCTTTAGACACTCTTCATCCCTATAAACTCTGTGGTGCATCCTATAACTGTGTAGAACTATAGTGCAAATAACTAGATAGGTAGATATTCTAATCTCTGCCATGACAAATGTGTTTGTGTTTGAATATGTTTGTGTGTGAAACATATCCCCTGTGTGTGTGTGTGTGTGTGTGTCGGTTATACCATTTGAGGCTTGTTCAAACCAATATACTTCCCATTGCCCTACTTTAGAAGGCCTGCTGATGTCAGTCACCTTAAAAGTACCTTTGGACACTCTTCAGCCCTATAGGCTCCATTCTGTGTCTGATAACTGGGTAGCTGATAACTGGGTAGCACTATAGTACAAATAACTAGATAGATAGAGGTTCTAATTCCAGCAGTGTCAAGTGTGAGTGTGTGTGTGGTGTGTGTGTGTGTGTGTGTGTGTGTGTGTGTGTGTGTGTGTGTGTGTGTGTGTGTGTGTGTGTGTGTGCGTGTGTGTGTGAGAGAGAACTATATCCCTTGTGTGTGTTGATTATACAATTTTGAGGCCTGTTCCACCATGGTGCCCCCTCACACACACTTTGCATTACTTTACAGGTCATGAGGAGGTTGTATCAACCTAAGTGCCCAGGTATCTCACTACAGGTTGTGTGCTTTGGGGGTTGCCATTGATGAGGCACTCAGTTTTTTTTTTTTTTTTTTGCCAAATGGTATGATGATACATTTTCTGCATTTAGCTTGAAGCCATGACTTTTGCAGCAGTCATTACTTGCTGTGAGACCCTCTTGCACTATGTTAACATCATCTGGGAAGTCAATGACAGCACCCAACTTGCACTCATTGGCAAACTTGTCAAACAGAGGGTTTTAGTCTTTGCCTGTACCTCCAAGAAATAAATGCCAAACAGTAGGGGTCCCAAGACAGATCCCTGGGGAACACCACTAGTGACAGGTCTACTATCAGAGTTGGGTTCGCCTATCTTGACTTTGGTCCTTTCGGTGAGCCAGTTGGATGCACACCTAATGAGAAATGCATTTACGGCAAGTTGTATTAGGTTTTCAATGATGCCTGAGTAAGAGATTGTGTCAAAGACCTTGGGCAAGTCAAAGTAAGCTGTATGTACTGCCTTTCCCTCATTCAGGGCCTTGGTGACAGTCTCAAAGAAGTTGACCAGGTGCAACAGGCAAGATGTGCCCTTCACAAATGCTGACTGGGTGAGCTCAAGTCCTTGGAGATTGCCTATATCCTTCTTTATGAGATCCATAATAATACACTCCATGGCTTTACAGATCAGACTTGTCAAGCTAATGGGGCAATAGTTTCCAGGGTCAGTAGTGACACCACCTTCATGCAAGGGGATGACAATGGTGGCTCCCCACTCTGCTGGACTGAAGCCAGTACTTAGGCTGTGATTGAATAAGCTGCTCAATGGTGAAGCCAATTTTTGCTAGAGATGGTGCAGAATACATCTGGGGATACTATCAGGTCCCATGGAAGCTGTGTTGTTTTGTCATGGATAGGACCTGTAGTACATGATCTACAGAGATGTGAGGTGTGGGACAAGTATCAGAGATGTCAAAGGGGCCTTTGGGGGACAGGGGGGTGAAGTTTGTGCTGAGCCTGCTAGCAGGTTGGCTAAGTCAACAGGATCAGTGTATGTGATACTGTTAAGGACTTATTCGGAACAAACCATGCCTTTGCCATGGATGTTCCTGACATAACTGAAGAACACTCTATGTGTTTCACAATATAGGTAAAAGGAACTTGTCTAGACAAAAGGTGACATTTCCTCTGAATAGTTCTCAGACAGTACATCAATACATTAGCAGCATGGCCATTCTGCTATGCACCTATGCAGGCATCTGCAGAAACTGTAAAGGCTGTGTTAACACCCACAAAGGTTACCCATGGCCCTCAACACCTGTTCCATGTAGACAGCCTGTAATCAGTACTGACCCACTGGTTACATGTCAGATTGTCCGCAGGTGTCTGTGGCATGCCAAGATGGCAATGTTGTCCTCAGCCCTTCAACAGATGTCCCATGTATGAGACTATAATTCTGTGTGCTTTATCAGTACAAGAGGCCTGACTTGTATATGAGATAGCTGAAACATGTGCTGGAGAGTCAGGTTTGTCTACCAGAAGCTACCCTGTGTCTTGACTACACTCTGCAAACATGTCAAACACAGTACCATGCATACCCTCATCAAGTGAATCAAGGCTGAGTGGATGGAGAAAAATACATCTGTCCCTGAGGTTGAACCTGTGTCCAGCAATGGCAGGGGCAACACATGCTGATTGATGAAACTGTTGGAGATAAAGTAATGGCTATCCTTGTGAGGGACCCAGGGCCAGTACTGTAGTAATCTCTTCTGTATCTATAAACCTGTGGTCCTACGGAACACCCAGGTGACATGCATGAAGGCTAGCTGACTGTGTCAAGGGGTATGCATGCAAGGTTACACTGTCTGCCCCTTTGTCCTTCACACACTGTTGCACACATACACACCTGGATAAACATGTACGTATGCACCCATACCTTGGTGATGAAAAGGTCACTGTGTTTCCACTCTGCCATACTTGGCTGTGGTAAAGTTAGCAGCTCCCCAAGCTGTACACACAAAGACACATGGAACAGAAACAGAACAAGTTATGTGAGATAACAGTCAGTCAGCAGTAATGACAGCAATAAGGCATCATGGCAGAGAGGTACATAAAATTCGATGTGTGCCCATGACAATTGCCAGCAGACATCACCTTACACAGCATAACATTACTACACTGTACTATATTCACCCTATGCATCAGACCCATGTTAGAATGTCCCTGCATCGATGATATGGATAACAGGGATGTGGCGTAGGTATCATGACATGCACAGGGTGTGGTGTGGGGTTGCCAAAGGCCTAGGCTGGGCCATACAGTTGACATCATGTATGTGTGTGTCTGGAGGGGTGGTGTTCATCTGGGCCATGGAGAGGAGCTGTGTGTGTGTCTGGTGGTGACCTGCATGTGATAGTGATGTGTTAGTATGTACATGCACACAGGCAAGCCATGTGCTAGCCCTACATGGGGGCATATTGGACAACCATGGACCATACATAGAAGGACGTATAGTTCACCATCTCTGGCCATGGACATGAGAACTGGTTCTGCCAGGAGTGACACCGGCAACACCAGGCCCAAGGCCAGATGAGGTACTACTTCACGATGATCACTGGCATATGCTGGATCTGTGTCCCTCACGAGACCAGCCAGGATCACATGCCCAATTTGGTAGTGCTGGTGGTACTGCCACTATGAGACTGTGAATGTGCATGGCCATGTGACCTCTCAGCTAATATTGCTGCTGACCTACGTCCATGTGTCCGATGCCCTACTCCCACTGCATCCTCAAGCACAGACATTGCAATGTTGAGCACTGACAATGTCTCACCCCACCATCTATCCACATCAACAAAATAACATAACAGCATCACCAAAGCCATGGAGGTTGTCACACATGGCAGGAAGTGTTACACCCATGACCTTGAGCACCTGACTGGTGTACCATTCAGAATGTGCCTGTGCCTCCATGACAGACCAAAGCATGCATTGGGTGACACCTGCTGTGACACCTATAACAGGGACTGGATGGGCAGCAGTCCTCCTTTGAGCACTCCTGTCAAGCCAGCTGTGTGAGACCTTGCCAGGTCTCTGGCTCTTGGCACTGTTGACAGTCACAGATGCCATAGTCACCACACAAGCCTGTTTGATGCCACCACCATCTGACTGCCCAATAACTGTGGCTGATGGGGACTGGGTATGTGTGGACATAATGACTGTGTGCATGGACATTGTGGCTGGAAGTGGGATGTCAACCAATAGAACAAATTCAGCCCCCAACAACCCCACCTTTGCCTCACTATGACCAACATCATCATCAAAGTCCAATGAGATACTGACATCAGGTTGTGAGGGGGGAGAGACACCAACCCCCATGTTCACCTGTGATGGGAAGACAACATATGTAAATTACTACCTGCACTATCATGTTTTCTGACACACACGCACACACACACACACACACACACACACACACACACACACACACACACACACACACACACACACACACACACACATACATGTGAGGTGGCACAAAGGCATTATGCAGACTACTTATGTTTCAAGACAATTCAAAAACCTGTAGCTGTAGTCATGTCTGCTTGCTGCACTGACATTGAGATAACACATTTGTAGAACAAGTTTAGCTTATTTACTTGAAGTTTTCTACTTATGTGTGTATGTTTGAGGCTTCCAGCTTCTAGTATTGATACATACATTTGCACAGGTAATACTTGATATACATGTCCATTCTTTGGCAGTATGGCACACTGTTTACATTCTTGAAGCTCAGTCATACCTCTCAACCTCTTAGAGCAAGACAACTGGACAGAGGCACAAATAAAGGGGGTGGGGTAAGGCCAACAAATAGTGACACTTTGCTCTTAAACACTTACACAGTTGATAGAATACCAGGTTTTGCATTTGCAGGAATACTTGGAAGGATATGACATTCAACATTCAAATGCATAGTATTATTTTATGACTTCATTATTTAATGCTTTGCCAGTAATTTGCCAGACAAAACACAAATGTATGTGAACTTGACTACAAATCTGAGGCAAACATGTGGTCAGTCTGCAAAACCCTGGATAGTTGAGTGGTATGAGCTCAGTACATAACATACAGTTCAACACATACTTCTGCACCAGTTGTTTAATATCCACATAACATATATGGGTCTCTAACATTTGTAAGACAAGCATATGTAGCATAGTAATATTCACAAATGACATATGAATATTTTCAACATCCCAGCTAGCTGGGCTGGCAGTGTCACAGTCAGTATTGTATAACATGCAATCCAGTAGTACTCATATGTGAGCTGACCATTGCTGGGGTGACTCAGGGGCCAGAGCTTTGACCTATGTCACTGAAGGCAGAGCCATCAGGGATGGCCATAGTTGCTGGACAGCATACTAACTGCAACACGTCAGTCCAGAAAGTCTAGTTGGGACATATGCCTTAAATTCCTATTTCCCATGACTGCATCTTCCCATTTCCATTACATGCTTAATTGTATGACATACCTGGCATACCGCTTTACTCCTTTGTCAGAAGAAATCCACAAATATTGTGCTCAAGATGCGCAGTCTGTCTTCCAGAAAAAAAGTGTCAGACCTGTTTAGCATAGGCAGCAGCCTGCCTTTTGTAGGTAATGCTCATGAGCAAGTGATGGCCTGTGCAATAATCTGTGTCTCCTACTTGCTAATTGCATCCAGAACAGCTGTGTTGCCTTTCCATTAGCCAATGGCATGGCAACACAGTGCTATAATTATGTCCTTCATGACAGCCTTGTCCCTTTTGCTGGCCTGTAAGGAGGACATTATGGAGGTGTGGGAGCTACAGCATCACAGAGGGTAAGTGGAAATACTGTCCACAGTTCGGATTGATGTGTTATGTCCACAGTTTTTCATGCTGTGTCTGCATACCTGTCAGCCCCTTAGCATAAGAAATTTACATCAAGCCCAACAAAATGGGGGGACAAAGAGCCAGAAATAGGAACAGATTTTAATTACTGCCTTTATAAACACAGAAAATTGCTAGAGTAACAGGGTTTGTTTTGATATGCATTTTCTGAAGGATTTGAAGTCTGAAACTGAAATGTATGTGATTATTTAGTGACTTCATTGCTCATATCATCCCAGTCACTTGCCAGAAAACCACACCATTTTAAGAGAAACAGGCCAAAGCTATGAGGCAAAACTCAGAGCATTCTGGGGAAATCTGTATAGTTGAGATGTATGTACGTCTGGCCATTGTTATCCGACCTTCAGATTCTGCAGCAGTGTACCGTGTAAATGTGTGTTGGGCTGAGAAAGGAGACAGGCAGATGTGAGTGACATAGCTCCTTTTCTATTTGACTGTGAATGCTGCTACAGTTGATGCTGGTCTATCAGTTGTGTATGTTTGTAGGGGCAGACTGAGACATGTCCCTTTAAACCTCAACATTCCAAGTACACTGTGTTTTGTGTCAGTACATATATATATATATATATATATATATATATATATATATATATATATATATACACACACACAAGTAGTGTATGACTGGCGATCAGGATATGTTTGCAAAAGCAGTTGTTATATTCCAGAGGTCAGTTGGCTTACTGGTATGTTGCTCTGACTGTAGTGCAAATGGTTCTGGGTTCAAAATTTCTCACCATGCCTGTCAACTGTACAGATTTTCACAGACTGTCCAGGTTTTTGTCACTTATTTTTGGTATGTTTCTCATAAAATTGCAGTTTTCTGGCAAATCATTGAGGTTTAAAGTCTAAAAATAATGAAGAAAAAATGTGAGTTTTTGACACCATATCATTCAGAAAATTCATGCTAAAGCACATTCTGTTATTCTATTAACTTTCTAAGTTTGTAAGAGCAATATTTAAAAAGTGTCCCTATGTTTGGGCCTTTGTACCACCATTATTTGTGGTTTCCTCCAGATATCTTGCTGTAAGAAGTTGAGAGATATGTTTTACACTGATGTCTTTTTTTCCCTGCAGCTACATCCTTGTAGTGCATGATATATTTGAAAATGCATCAGCACTTCCCCAGGGCTGATTTGGCATAGTGGTGTGGTGCTCTGACTGTAGTTTGGAAGGGCATTGGTTCAATGCTTGGCAGATTTATCTATTTGTTTCCCTAATGTAACATGACTGCACTGAATGATATATATATATATATATATATATATATATATATATATATATATATATATATATATATATAGCAGTGCTAATGCCCCCAGCCGATATGGTATAGTGGTATGTTGCTGTGACTGTAGCCCACAATGCCATGAGATGCTTAGCTTTCCTTAGCTTTGCTTAGCTCTGCTTATTCCCTCTTAAACCCATGCTATTTCCAAAAAAAGAAAAGAAAAAAGGGGTGATAGGAAAGTGGTGAAATAGGGGCATGGGGGCAAGCAGGGGGAAAACATTATGAAAGGCAGCTATGGATATGCAGGATGGGTGTAGGAAAGGACCATAGCTCTCCATTTCCTCTGCAGCAACAGCTGTGAATGATGTAGACAATTTGGAATTTACAGCCTCACACCCCACAGGGAGGGGTGTGAGTGACCTACATTGATTGAGTAATTCAAATTGACTTCAGTGCACATGGGGGTGAAATGGAGAGCTATGTATGGGACATGATTTTGGGGGGGGCAAATGCCCACTTTTTTTTTCTTTTAAGGTGAGAGTGGGATGCTGTGGAAAGGTTGTAGGTTCATTTGGGGATGTAAGTTGGAGAGAACAGGTTACTTTTTCAGACAGACAAGACAGCAGACAGGGGCAGTGTATGACACATGAGGGGTAAACACCTTGGACATGGAGGGTGGTTGGGAATCAGAGTCCCATGTGCCCCCAGATGGAAGCAGTGGCACTGAGGTCCCCCCATGGGCAGTAGCCACTGCCCCTTCATGGCCCCGAAGGTGGCTGTACTGGGGGCTGGACAACAGGGGCATGCTGCCCCTTGAGGTGCACCAGTCTACTCTCGATCTGGCTCAGGTGTACATCTAAGTCTGTCTGGATGACCCTACACTCCATGCCTCAGAACTGTTTGCGGATGACTGGTTCCTCTCCGCACCCACACTTGGTGGGGGGGCAGGCTCCATCCCCTGAGGTGGTTCCACCCAAAGGTGGTGCAGGACCAGCGGAGGAGGCAGCTCCAGGTTGGGTCCCAGACATGCTGGGGCACAGTGCCATGGCCAGATGAGGCTGGTCAAGCAGATCTACTTGGGATCTGCCCTCCCAAATGTGCTATGGTGTTGAGATTTTTCAAAACGAATTGGTTAGTCATGAACACCACATTTCAAAATTAGTTATTTATTTATTTTATTTTATTTATTTTACATTTGTTGACCGGGCTAGTCTGGCTGGATACATGTAAAATTACAATGTTTTATATAAGTAACAAATTAGAAAAATCATAACATCACACAGAATGCAAGATAGATTCAGGAGAAGCACTAGGAAGTGAAGGAGATGTATGTAGATAAGAAAAGAAAAAGGTTGGCCTGCTGTAGGAACAAACAAAGCCAATTATTTAGTACAGTTTAATTTTTTGTCTGAATTTGAATTGAGGCAGGTAGTCAGTTATGTCATCATCAAACAAAGAGATTTCATTTTTACCTAGTGTAGTTGAAAAGAGACAACTGCCTGCTTTGTTTGCCTTTATTTGATTTAGTCATAAGTTAGGTGTATATGTTGTGAGCTGTGAGTGATAGTGAGTTTTAGGTTTTTTTTTGAAATTGAGCCAGCCAAGCCCTTTTTAGATTTTAGGTTTATAGAGGAGAGTCCTAAATTAGGTGTAGTAAGTGCTATGGTATTATTATAGCAAGTCAAGTTTGTTTGTAAGATTTTTTCTTGAGAGGTTGGTATAAATGGGGGAAGCATATAGGAGAGTAGATAGGAGATGGGTTTGAGCACATTTGGTTCTTTGTTAAACCAATTTGTGGCTAGTTTATCACAAGGAAGAGATTTATAGTTCTGTTGATGAGTAAGGAAATAGGATAAATAAAATGCATAGGTATTCCAATTAACCCAGAACAATAGAAGTGAAACAACTGCATAGCAAACAGAACACTTGCATAAATGGAATAACAGTCAGTATCGTAACAACATGGCAGTTACATTTATGGCAACAGGTCCCTTGCAATTATATTTGAACAAGGTATGTTAGTATGCAACCAGTTAAATATATGTACATAATAGAGCACAAGCTTCAACATTAAGTTTTGAGAACTTATCATAATTATTGATGTGGATAAGGGGTGAGGGGAGAGAAAAAAAGTCCATTACCAACTGTATAGCTTATATGTTTCACAACAATACTGCTCAATACTCTACACATCTCCCCTCACTTTACATCTACCTGTGGGCTCTAGCTTCTGTAGCACATACATACCTGTTAAACTGTCAACCTGGAATGGTATGGGGCAAACTGACAATTCTAGGTACATGAGTAGAGGGGACTCATACATGACTGGGTTACATATATGACTAACAAGGTGCAGCCTGCACTGATGTTGTGTGTGTGCTAATGGAATACTTGTACTGAATTTATGTGTGTGCACAAGGTTATTGGAAACAGTGTTTACTAGCCATGACAGCATGACAATTGAGAGACATGTCTCTGAAAGAGTACATAGTCTATATACATATCCTGCTGTCCTTTGTAGACATGGGGTTGGACACTAGAACATTTGTACACAGTTTATTACTATACCCTTCATACAGCTAATACAAACATTTCTTTACTTGTGACCACTGTGGAGAAATATCTGTTAACACTACCTGACTGTTTCTACAAATACTCAGGATTACTTGTGTGTAACTAAAATAAATCTTTGTACCAGTCCCAGGATTCAAACCATGGTCTGTGTGTGCAAAACATAACAACATACATCTATTTCTTATCACACTAAACTACCAAGGTACTGCTGTCTGATGCCTAACTGATTTGTGCCTAACACTCACTTGGTTACACAGTCTAACCTTGTAATATAGGTGGAGTGTCACAGAAGACTCTAGTGACAGTTGAACATACATGCCCGAGATTCATGCATGATAGTGAACTGTGTATTGATACGTTGAATGAAGGTGTACAAATTTAACCACTAGTGGATATGAATATGTGTAATCTGTACAGACCATAACAAGGTGCTGGGTTGCATACCCGACCAATATACATTTTCACATAATACCTTTGCAGACTTCACCTATTACAGTCTCATACTTGCCTGCATCAGAATACCTACTTTCAGGAATACATGTAGCTGAAATGCAAAAGTTAACACAAGACAATGCTGCAGGGAACACAGTCTAATACATTAAACATTACTATTCAAGGTTCAGATCTTAGTGCAGAACATATATCAGTTTTTCTGGTATATTGTCTTACAGCTTCACATCTACAGTCTGGCATAACAGCTGCTTAGCAGACAAACCTCAGTGACTTCATGCTCTCATAGCCATATCTGCTGTGTAGCACCTGTACACTTGTATTTCTTCAACAGAGACCAGATTAAACACAATAGTTTTTTTGGAATAAGCTTTATTGTGGGTAACATGACACACTGATTTATTACAGTATAACTTCTATATTTAGTTGTAATGCATATCCTGTAGATGAAGAATTTATGTCAGTGATTACTTTTATAGTAGCAAGCACAGTATAGCTTTTTAACAGATGCATTCCTACACACTGCCTTCCTTTCATGAATAGTAGCTTGTTTGCTGCCTTCATCTGTATTACACAGTGCCTGGCATTACTTACTTATATGAATGTTGTTCTAACAAAACATTTATTCAGTACACTCCAAACACACTATAGCTAATGGAAGTAAACAATTACACTTTCTTATCAGACTATATATATATATATCTATATATATATATATATATATATATATATATATATATATATATATATATATATATTGCAAAATACATCTGTACTCACCACACTGTCAGAGAAGCCTCTGCAGTTGGCCTCCATGGGCTTCCACATTATGAGCCCTCTCCTCTGCAGCTGTGGGGAAAAACACACCATTATGCGTACCTGATTATCAGACATTCATACTTCAATTTGATAAAGCAACAGGACAAATACTTAGAAACTTCTGGAGCATTCCCGTCGTGAGCATCTTGGGTCCATTGGGCCAAGATAGACCACTTCCTCCATTTGAGGTTGTCCTAATGGTGATGGACCTGCTCACCAGTGCAGGAGATGCCAGTGCCACTGGTGTGCTCAATTGCCAGATGGTCCCAGGCCTCAGCCTTGTATTCTGAGCCCTGGTACTGGCCTTGCAGCAGTCTGATGTCATGGTTCTTTACAAGCAGCCTAGCCATGACCCTAGACTCCAAAATGCCCCAGCACTGTGCCCAAAAGTGTGCTCCTTCACCAGCACCTGACATAGCTCCTACAGGGATTAACATCTAATGGGTTCTGCCTGTATTCCCATGTGTGTGGTTTATATAAGGCCATATTCCATCCCTTTGTCATCATTGGACCAGTTTTGAAAATGCTCAGCAGTGCGCAAACCCGTTAAGCTGAGTTGAACTGTGCTTAAAGTGGGAAAATGCTGAGCAATGCTTAGCTGTCTACAAATCCACTCAGTTGAGCTGAATACTACTTAGAATTATTCTGTTTAAGATTTACTTAACTTGGTTTAGCATTGCCTTGCAAAACTGAGCTAAGTGCAAACAACAGTTTTCATTTAAAAAAATAAGAATTGGATATCAATTACTCATTACTGACATATTAATAAGTGTATATATTTTACTTCACATGACACCCTTCTATGTGCTTTGATTACATTACCTTGGGGTGTGACTGTACTGTATGAGACACGTGTTTAAATGTGGGACTTCACATCATATATCCACTGACACTGACCAGCTACACTACCCAGGTTAACAAATATCAATTACTACATCATTAAACAAAACAAAAAAATATTTAACAGTAAATTCCCATGTAAAAGCTGAATGGCCTGTCTTGGTATTCAAACCGTGTGCCTATTGCATGCAAATCCGGAATTTAAACTGTTAAGTTAACACTGTTGTTAAGATTTGAGCTATACATTTCTATATAGCTCTTCATGATGTTTAAGCACTGCTGAGCAAAACGCAGAGGAGAGTAAACCCGCTCAGCTATGCTTAAGCTTAAAATACAACTAAAAAAATTAATATATATATATATATATATATATATATATATATATATATATGTATATATATATATATATATATATATATATATATATATATATATATATATATATGTGTGTGTGTGTGTATATATATATATATATATATATATATATATATGTGTATATATATATATATATATATATATATATATATATATATATATACATATATATATATATATAGAGAGAGAGAGAGATGAATAAAACTATATGTAAAATAAGCATTCGAGTTTCAGGCCACATACTTTTCATGAAAATCCATGCTAATGAAAAATGTGTCATTCAATCAACTTTCTACGTTTGCATGAGCAATATTTATAAACTGTCCCTATTCTTTGGGCTTTTATCCCACTTTTAATCAATGGGCTTTGTCCACACTTTTTGCTCTAACAGGTTGAAAGGTGTGTGTGTGTCTGAGGGCACTATTTTATTGTAAAATGCTGTACAGCACTTTCACAATGCAGGGGGTGCATTACAGAGCCTGTCACATATCCCCTTCATTAAATTCACTTCCCATTTAGTATTTCAGAGTCAACTGACACTGTTTTCTATTCTAAAGTGCTGTACAGCACTTTGACAGTGCAGGGGGCATGTTATAGATCCACAAGCACTACTGTAACATGCCCCCTGCACTGATTCCATGTCTGTGTGCACAGCTCCATCTCAATAGTGCATGCTGCATGGCATGCTGCCGAGAGGGGGATGCGGACATGGACACCATTCACTCTGTGTAGGAATAATGCTATTCCTACATATAGATTATTGAATCCTGGCCTAATTTCTGACAGAGCAAGTATTACTTGAAAGATTGCAGGCAAAAACATTTTCATAGTGAACTTGAGGTCGTAATTGTGAACATGTCACTAATGTAAAAATTCAGACAACATTTAAGAATGCTACTGTATATTTTTCATTCTCTCACTATTAATTGTTTTCAATTGTTTTAAATTCCTCTTAAATTTTCCAAGCAAAAAATTAGCATTATGTGATTCCTCACCCCATTTCAGAGACTAATGTGTTTTTAAGATTTACTCTACTGAAAATCTAAAAAGAATGGACTGTGATACACAAATGACACAATTACAAAATACTTGCTCTCAGACTAAGTGACTTTACTCTGGTGTCAGCCTGCTTTATATTTAGGCCTTAGTAAATCACTTAAACTGATAGCAAATATTTTGGAATCTGCCCCAAAGTGCACAGATTATGCTCTGAAATTTATAAAAAATAGCATCATTTGTACTCACCCAGCTATAACACAGTTCTTCTGTAAGTGGAGCCTTTTGAAGCCATAAAGACAGCAAACACAACAAATTTGCATCAGACACCTACTGACAGCTTTATATGTTATAGCACCATTCAAAATTCCTCACAAACAACTTACATAAATGTGGTAGAGTAATACACCTAACAACTTTTAAAGTAGTTTGAAATACACTTTATTTCTGACTTCCATTTGTGCAGCAGTTCAAACTGTATTAAATCTTTTAGAGCTGTTTGACTCTTAGCACTCACTACACTTTTTTAGCTGGTACTATATCATGTCTATAACTGTCCAGGAATTGAAAAGAATTGTGATTTGGTTAACAGCAATAACCTCAGTTTGTTATATGCTCTCAAAATGTATTTTAAGAAAATCACATCTGGAGTTTCACACTGAAGATGATACTCTTGGAATCTACTTCTCAGACACTGGATATGAGTCATAACCCACCAATAAGCATCTGTGTTATAAATGACCATCAAGGACAAGGTTCCAAAAAACTTGTTATAATTGTAAACAGCTTATTCCATTGTAAGGCGTATCTATAAAGTAGATTTTCACCAGAGTAAGTCACTTACACAGAGATCAAGTTTTCTGAAATTGGGATAGGCTCAGTCTGGAGCAAATCACTTACACTGAGAGAATGCCTTTGAATACAGTCTTATTACTTTCAGTTTAATCAGTGTCAAAACTAAGGGAACTGTAAAAAAAAGTAGCTGCATTTTGGAAGGGAAGAGATGGGATACAAAATTTGCATGAAAGCAAATGAAGCTTGCTTAGCAGACAAATTTTGTCACTTGGCTGTGCCTTTAAGTTGGTTAAGGAAGAATATTAGAAATGAAGTGCTGGGGGGGGGGGTGAGTGAGGTAAAAGAAGGACAAGGAAGGGGACAGATGTGTAGCCAGGCATACTTCATGTAGTGTACAGAGTAGATTTGTTTTTACTGAACATCATTTAGAAACATTGAGGTTTTATCAAGTCATGTCTTTAACAGTTTAAATTAAAGCCTCTAAAAATATATATGCTGTTAAAAGCTGCAGAGAGACTGGCCTTCTGCCTTCCTGCTTTGATATTGGATATTTTCAATTGTCTTCTGCACTTCTGTTTTACTACACATCTCTGTAATCTGCACAATTGTTTTTTTGCAATCGGTGCAACTGTTTTTAGTCTCCTTTTTGTTGTCTCATAAAACTAAATATCTATTACTGTTTGTGACCCTTTCAGCTTGTAATGAAATATTTTGTCTAGACAGGTCTAGCTGCTTTTCTTTGTGGCAGGAAGTAAATCAGTCTGGTTTAATCTAGCTAAAAGCATTCCTGCAAAACTGTTATTCTTGATTGGATAATTGGGCTGGTTTCTGTTTCTCTGCCTTTAATAGCCTGTGTTTTAAACCAGAAATACTTGTTTGTTCAAGCTGTTCAAAGCTGCAGAGATACTGGCCCTCTGCCTTCCTGCTGTGATATTGGAAAAAGATAAGTGTTTATTTTCAGTTGTCTTCTGTGCTTCTGTTTTACTATATCTCTGTAATCTGTAGAACTATTTTGTCCCACAACCACCAGCCCAGTTGTTGAGGTGGTCTTAAATCTTGGTGGCTTTGAGTTGCCCACCTCTGCTGTAAAGCTGCTACTGGACAATTCCCCCCAGTCACATTACATCAGCTCATTCTACTGTTTATAGTTTGAACTTAGTAAAGGCCCACCCTTTAGGTTCTGAACCTTGAATTATCTCATTATCTTCTGTCTATTCACTTTCTCCAAAAAAAGTACCTCTTTCTACTTCATTTTGTTGTTTACCATATTTAGTATTGCTTATTGGTGGCCTCACTAAATTGATGACAGTATTCTGCTGAATCACTGCTTTATTAGTGCTGCCTGTTACTGTTGTGATTTGTGAGCTATTGTTTCAAAGCAATCTACTGATTAACTATATTTCATTGCCATCTACTGCAATTCATTACTGTTTAACTGCATTTTACTGCATTTCATTGCTAACTATATTTTTTCATACTGTGTTAGAATGAAGCCTTCTAGCTTATCCATGAGAGTATAGAGCACTACGTAGCCTATCTAACACAAGAGGGATGATGTCTGGCTCTGAAATTGTAGTTTATTGGCTGTTTGGGCAGTTTTTCTATCACTTTCAACTTTCTAGTTTAAAAGCCCTTGTTTGCACAGATTTGCACTTGTTTAAACTCCACAGATCCTGTTTTGGCATCTTGCAGACTACAAGAGCAACAGGAAGGAGAAAGAGAGACTTTAAGTGCCTCCATTTTGTTTTTTTTTTCTGATATCCTGCTTCCTGCATTGATTTAAGTCATTTTTTTTCATTCAACTGCATTTATTTTAACTGTATTTGGTTTAATATTGCTACACACTCAAGTGTGCTAGCTTGCACTACATTTAAAGTATTTGTATTACTGTTTTAACTGTTTTTTCTGCAAAAAAAATTCTAAGCTTGCTTCCCATCTTTCCTGTTACTAGAGAAGTCCAGATCCAGATTTGTTGCATCCAGGACTGTTTTGCAAGTTTCTAAGTTCCCCATATCTTTCTATGTTAGAAGAAAGCCTTCCAGCTTTTCTGTGGGAGTGGTAAGCACTAGGTAGCCTACAACAAAAGGAGTGGTTTCTAGCTCTTAAATTGTAGTTTATTGGCTGTTTGGACATTTTTTCTATCCCTTTCAACTTTCTGGTTTAAAAGCCTGTGTTTGCACAGGTTTTCCCTTGTTTAAGCTCCGCGGATCCTACTTTGGTGTACTGCAGACTACAAGAGAAACAGAAAGGAGAAAGAGACTTTAAGTGCCTCCATTTTGATTTTTTCTAATTATACTACTTTCTGCACTTAAGTCATTTTTTCATTTAACTGGATTTCTTTTAACTGTATTTGCTTTAATATTGCTACACACTCGTGTGCTGGCTTGCACTGCACTTTAAGTATATTACCAGTGCCAGAAATTCTGCTCTTCAATTTTTCCCTTAGATCTTGCTAGATATCTTCTCTCTTGCACTTTAATTAGCTTATTTACCTAGCACTCCATCAGGATTTTTGTAGCAATTATTGTAGCACACATGAGTGCTATCAGCACTAGACATCCTATAAGGAAACAACTCCAGTACATAGTAATGATGACCATCCCTCCTGGCATGTCTAAAGGTCAGTTTCCTGTGCTTTCTCCTGTTAACCTGGTGAACATGGGCATTATGAGGCAGTGTAGCAACTGCCTCATGTACACAGAAACCCTCTCCTCGTACCTCCCAACACTCAGACTTGTGAGAGATGCACTTATATCTCCAAATTGGAAGCCATGCACTCTCCCGGCAAGACTGGAATAGCTGGTCAAGAGGAGAAGATCAACACCTGCACCAGGAAAAAATAGAACTTAAATGGCAAATTTTACTTAGAGCTGATTTAGCACCAGGTATCAATGATAAGATACCTGTTAAACATCATTTAAATTATATTAATTTTTCATTAATAATGCTAAGTTTTTTGAAGCTTTTTATGATATGTGTATGAGTTCATGTCAAATATATTTTGTAAAGTATTGTCTTCTTGTTTTGTACTATTGAAAAAAGTGATATAATGTTTTTTAAAATGGCTATAATGTTAAATATGTGTATCCTTTTAAGGATAATTATTAAGGAAATGATGTCTGGAGAGTGATTGTATAAAAGAAAATGAGATGTATTGTTTTATTGTTCTGAAGAAGTTCTGTAATAAACGGGACGAAAGCGCTCAACTTATTCTGGCTCCAGTGTTTTTGTTTGGTTTTCAAGTTGAAGTGAGTTGTTTTGAGTTTTCAACACCTGCACCACACCAAATGGCACACATAGCCCTCCTACCATCACCCAGAAAGCTACCGCAGTACAAACAGAAAATGATTGACTTCTGGTGTCATTCTAAGGGGATCCAGTATCTGTCTGCTTGGGATGACATGATTTACAGACCTCGATGCTTTGCCAGTGATGGCCTGCATCTGTCACCCCTGGGTTTCCAGGTACTGGCTAAGGCTCTTGCCACCCCATAGTGCCTTTTTAGGCGGTGCTCCAAAGACCAAATTACCACAGTAACAGCTATAAATAAATTCAATCTGAGTGTCATGCTGTTCAATGCTAGCAGTCTAAATCTCAAGATCCACTCGCTCAAAGCACTCCTCAAAATGGAGAACATCAACATTTGTGCTGTAATGGAGACATGGTTTTAAACAGCAGAAAGCACCCCTTCACTACCAGGCTACAATTCATTCCACATCTTTCGGTCCCAGAACATGGACTGAAGCTTCAAAGGTGGTGGTGTTTCCATATTCATAAAGGATATGCACATCTCCAGACTAGTAGCCCAGCATAATGCATCTGAGATACTCCAGGTACAACTAACACTGAGTAAAATGGCAACTCAGGTTGTAGCCTGCTATAGGTCCCCAACCATGTCTCAAGACTCTCAGTTCACATTCCTAAGCACCCTGGAAACTAGTAAGATCCAACTTAACACTCTCATACTAGCTGAATTCAACTACCCCTCCATCAACTGGGAAAAGTATTCATGCATTAATGCACTGGCCCAACTCTTCCTGGAATTCATCACTTCCAATGCCCTGGACAAGCTCATTCTTACCCCCACTAGAGGAAGCAACATACTTGACCTGGTTATTACTAACATGGGCAACTGTTGCTCTACACCAATAGTCAATTCCCCCCTGGTTAGATCCAACCACAAACTAATCATCAAAGAAATTCACATCTCACCCACACCCCCCTCAAAGTATCCACTATGAAAAACTGAGGTAGCTAACTTCACAGCACCCATTACAATGAAAAATAGATGCATGACTGCCGAATCATACACTGATGCACTTTACAAACACATACATAAATGAATGGAACTAGCCATACCCAACAGAACCAAGACACTCTCCTCCAAAAAAGGAAGCCAATCTGGTGGCCTGCCAGTAATAAACTTTACAACAGAAGGAAGAAACTGTTGCAGAAAAAGGTGAGGTCCCAAAACTGGAAAGACTCCCTTATTTGAGATCCCTCATCAAAACCTCCAAAGCCAGCTATGAAGGCAGAATTGTGGCAGACACTAAAAATAACCACAAAGCCTTCTATAGTTATATCAAGAATTTCCATGGCAATACCCATATTTGTTCTGAGTTACTGCACAATGGTACCTCCTATACTGAGCCAACAGATATTGCCAACATACGGGCAGACAGATTGAGTGCCAACTTTATCTCTCTCTTCCCCCTACAGGACCAATCTCAATATCAGAAGAATGCCAAGCACCCAGCATTACTGCAGCACAGGTTAAAGCTGCATTGTCCAAGGCCAAGAATACAGCTTCCATGGGACCCAACAATATCCCTGGCTGTGTTTTACATGAATTAAAAAGTGAACTGGCACCACATCTGTGTGCCCTGTTCACTCACAGCCTCATCTCAGGCTTTGTCCTTAACAAATGGCTCACTGCTACACTCATCCCTCTCCATAAAGGAAGAGCGACTACAGACCCTGGAAATTATTGCCCCATTAGCCTGATGAGTCTGATATGTAAGACTATGAAGTGTATCACCATGGCCCTAATTAATAAGGATATAGGGAATCTGAAAACTCTAGATGCCATGCAGTTTGGTTTTTGTGAAAGGTAGATCATGCCTGCTCAACTTGGTTGACTTCTTTGAGTCAGTTACCAGAGCTGTGGATGAAGGTAAGGTAGTTCATGCAGCCTACCTCAATCTGGCCAAGGCCTTTGATACCATACTTCACTCAGGAATTATTGATAAACTCACAAAACTAGGCATCGACCCCTATATCATTAGCTGGGTTGCAAATTGACTCACCGATAGAACCCACAGTGTGAAACTAGCTGACTCCAAGTTAGACTGCCGACCAGTCAGAAGTGGTGTCCTACAGGGATTGATCCTGGGTACACTCTTGATTGGCATCTACTTCTCAGAAGTCCAGGCCAACACAAAGGGACTCAGGCTGTCCAAGTTCACAGATGACTGCAAGCTGGGAGCCATTATTAACTCCCCAAGTGATGCAGAGATCCTACAGAAAGGCCTCACTGAGACCAATGACTGGTTTCGAAACCATGGTACTTAAGCTTAATGCCAAAAAAATGCATTGTCACCCTTTGGGAAAAACTCAGTTCCCACTGGTTACTACATCAATAGGAGCCCACTGAACACTGAAGGCATTAAAAGAGATCTGGGGATACATGCTGATGGCAACCTCTCCTTCGACCACCACATTGCCACTGTGGTCAGAAAGTCCTTCTATGTGGCACATCTCATTGCCAAGGGTTTTGCATCGAGGAAGAAAGTGGTCATCACTTCTCTCTACTCTTCCCTAATTAGACCAATCATAGAGTATAATGCCCCATTTGGCATGTACCTCACTAGACACCTGCAACAGCTGGAGAGGCCAGAAAAGTACCTTGCAACGAGGATCCTAGGCTTTAAACACATGTCCTACATAGACAGGCTCAAAAAACTCCAGCTATCCTGTTTCATATCCATATCATCCACTAAGAGGTGATCTCTGACTTACAAAGCAATGTCTGACCCTGATCTGTTAGAAATGCTACATCTAAAGAAATCCAGATCCCTCTGCACCACATGATCTGTAAACCTCAACCTCATTACCACAATCAACAGAACATGCTGGAGGGACAGGTTCATAACCCAGAGACTGCCCATATTTTGGAGTAGACTTCCCATGCATGTCAAGCAGAGCACCTCACTCGCCCTCTTCAAGAGAATGTGGGAAATAGAAAGTTCACCCGGGGATCACTCCAGTGGCTCTACTTGATAGAGGCACTGGGAATTAATGTCGGGTGGCACAATGCCAGAGCACTTCTATGGGCTAGGCTTGTAAAGACTCCAGGGCCATTAGCCTAGTGCACACCTATGAACCTATATGTAGCTTGCTTACTGAGAGGATTACAAATCTAAAAATAAATTCTCTAAATAGTTTTTGCATGAACAGCTGAAATGCTAGGCACATTAATTAACAGCTTGAGTGATATGACCAGTTTTTAAATTCCAGGTTGTTTAGGGGGTAGCAGTAAGCATTTGTGAGTACAAAATATAATTTACTATCTACAGCCTTGGAAGGGGTGGGTATTTATGAACGTTAAGGGCTAGGGAAGGGGACTTCTCTTGGCACCAGTTATTGTTGTTGTTGTACACTCCTGCTGCTTTTGACTTTAATATATAAGTGACCAGCTAGGGGTTTGGTACTAGGCCTATGTATTTTCTTTCACAGGTGTTGAGTGTTGGAGAATTTTATTTTTTCCTTGCCAGAAGGTAAGTGCAGTTTTTCATTTTTTGTTTGTTTGTTTTATTTATGTGGATAGTCCCCCACTTCAATTGGCATCCCACATAGTTTAGTATAAATTTGTAGTTAGATGTGGGGAGGGTGGAATGACTAGCAGTAGCTTTGTAGTGTTCTGCATTCCTCATAAATATGTGTTTCCTTTTTGAAATCATTAGTAGAGTGGTAGGTGTCATCAGGATGCAGGTAATATACCTGCACCGTGACCTGAAAGTGGGAATCTGTGAGTTAAACACCATTATTGTAAAGAAGAAAATAAATTATTTTAATTGCATTAGTTCTTTGAGTTTAGAGGGCAATTTTAATGGTGCTCTGCTTTTGCTCATTTATTTATTTAGGGGCTGATAATATGGCTCACAGTACATCAGGTCTTGATGTGATGTCTTGAGGTCATGTGGCCATTGACATACATAGATAGGCAATAGCAATACCTGTACAATGTTTTTTATACCACACAGTAAGAGATAGTGAGGAAATTAGGTATGATTTGTGTGCAATCTATTACTATCTATTACTATCTATTATATTTTCATTGGTTAGTGAGGGTGGAGATGAGTGGAAGGCAAGTAGCTGTGAGCCATTCAAACACGGAGTGGCTCACGTCTGCTATATGGATGTGGCATTGTTTTATTCCTAACAATGTAAGCTCATTGCTACAGCTATACCTCTCAGACATATTATAACTAAACACCATATGACCCGCACCACCAGGAAAGCTGGAAATGAAAGGCAGACGATAGTAGTTATAAAAAAATGTGTAGAGCTGAAAACAACCAAAATAAATTAATAAAACCTACATAACACCCAGTAGTTAAGCACTTTTGACCAGTAAGCTGTAACACGGACTTCTTCATAACAGGTAGTTGCTGGCTGAAGCTGTTTAAAAAAACTCACTTCCACTGTTCTAATTAAAATTTAAAGGGACAAATACCTGTTTAGAAAACTGTACTAGGATATATTGCATAACTTCAGTGAACTTCAGCAAAACACAAAGAGACACAATAGTTTAAAATTAATGAATGTAAAAAAATGATTGGTCAAGTTAGAAACAGTAAATCGTTAGGAATGTGATATTTAAAACAGTTTAAAAACAGGTTAAACAAAGACAATTCTTGTAAACACCAATATAAATCCAGAAAAAACATATGGTCAACAGAGGTGCGTAAAACAACAACAATGAAATTAAACATTGAAAAAATAGCCATCAAAGTTTGGCAGCCTTCATTTTAAGGAATAGTAAAATAGAAACCTGGCCATTGATTCCAGGGTTTGAGTGGCATCCAGCATAATCTGCTAGTAATATTCCCTGTATTCTAAACAAGTTTCCCACGCTCCACCCCTGGGGCTGGTTTCAACAATATCCAAGATGGCAAAAACAAACATTTAAGTACACACAGGACAGCAAATGCTTATTTAGACCATTCATAGAATTCTTAGATGAAACGTCATATAGATGTTCATAAATTATTTTTCTAAGAGGGCATTCAATTTTGCCTATATAGAAGGCAGGGTAAAATTCACACTTAGATAAACTACTCTGCTTGTATTGTAATTTCCTTTACAAAAACAAATTTGGGCAGCTAAATAGTTGTCCAAATCCAAGCAGTCTAAACCCAAAATATATCGACAATATGAGCATCTCCCACATTTGTGGTTCCCATGACTGGGAGCCTTGGATTTTTGGGTACATATTTTTTATTTCTCAACTAGATTCTTCAGATTACTACCCAACTCATAAAGAAACACAGGCTGCTCTCTCAGCTTATTAAGGATGTCACCACTGGTTTCAAAAATGTGTTAGTTGTTTCGATTGATGTTTGTAATCTCATGTGTGGCCTCTTGGTATTTCAGCAAGGTCCTGTTCCAAATGTCATGGCTACAACCAAATTGTCCTATATCTATGGTTGACTGGTGGTCAGGGTCAATGCCCAATATTGGTCTAAACCTCAAAAATCCTGTCTTCCACCAGTTTTTTAATGATCTTGCCTACAAGAGGGGCTAGGTATCCTCTCTCAATAAACATGCTCTTGAGTTTGTCAGTTTCTGTAATAAATAATCATTGTCAGAAATCATACATGATAACCTGATCATCTGCCCTCTGACGAGCCCCACCTTTTGGTTATATGGATGAAAACTGGTAAAATGTGGATAGGAGTTGGAAAATGTGGGTTTACAGTAAATTTTAGAAATAAATCCACCATCTTTTTTATAAATGGTTGCATCAGAGTAGTTAATAAAGTCTCTGTTGACCATAAAAGTGAACCTCAAAAACATGGTTGTGGAGTTTAACTAACTGACAAACTGTAAAATCATATCATCTTGACCATTCCACACGTTAAAAATATCGTCCAAATAATGGAGTACAAGCTGCACCCATAGCAACTCCAGGAGTCTGTTTGTAAAACTCTCCTTTGAAAAATAGAAAATTGTTGTCCAAAATCCTATGCATTAGTTTGGATAGTAATCTACTGTCCTTTCCTCTCAGCCACCCAGATCTTCACAGTATGTGATAGACATTTGGTTCACACTCTGCATCCTTCAGTGAATACGTGCTCTACAAACCTAATTTTTTAAGGAACTTCTGTGTTGGCTGTTGTCTTTCCTGTGCACAGAGCTTGCGTGGTTGGGTACAGGTAATTTCTCAGATAATTTCTCAACAAAGGAGGTTGTCAGCCTTTAACAAAAAAATAAATAAAAAAGAAGAATGAATACAGTAAGGAAATGAAAGGGGACTAGATTTGAAACAGGGTTGAGGTTGGTTAGGAATGCTTGATGTGCAAAAGCTGTATGTCCTGATTTTTCTTTTGTGTGAGGTAATATAGCAAGATTGCTCACATAAGGTATGGAATGTAGTCCGTCCTTTGTGTTGTATGCTTATAATAAAAAAGTATATTTATAGAAAAGACAGTCAAAATATATAAAAACAAAATATTGACAAAATTGATGTTATACCAGGAAATGGTATATGCCCTTTCCCCACTGTTGTGCAAACTCAAGAGTTCATTTATATAATTAGTAGGGGATTTAGGGGTACAACCCCTCACATGGTGGGTGCAGATGGGGCTTTCCCCCCTGGAAAACACTGAGTAGGGATGTGTTTAGGTTTTATCAATATTTTGTGTTTAGGTAATTTTAACTGTTGGTGTTTTACGTTTAGGTGTTTTTAACTGCTGATATTTTGAACATTAGGAATTTTTTCATCAATATTTTTGCTGTCAGTATTTTGGTCATTCAAACAATTGCCCTACACCTTTTTATATAGATAGCTATACATATAGATATAGATATATATTTAAAGAGAGACAGGATGTAGTAACTTTTTTGAAGGAAGATAATGACTTCTCATTATAAGCTTTTTCCATAATTTTGGAAGGCATCATATAATGTATCTCTCAGTGTTGTTTTTTTTTTTTTTTTTTATTTCTTAATATTAGGTTCCCTGATTTCATGTTAGCTTCCCCAACAGTGCTTTGTAGTCTTAGACATTCAAATAGAACTGGATCAATTATTGTCTTGTAGGTAGATGGAGATAACATACAAGAAACAGAACACAATGACAATTCCTGAAGTTTATCTGAATAGTTAAAGATTTCCAATTCTCAGGTACTTCTATTAAAAATAATTGTACCTTTTTACATCGTTTCAGAAGGCATGAGCCAGCACTGATTGCAAACAGGGATAAAGCCCAGACTATGACTCAGGTGAACAAAGACTAGTGTGTCCTGGGTTCTTGATAATGCTGACAATGTGGACAGAGGTCCCATCCTTGGGGATATGAGAGCTGGAATAGGGTGCACTGGCTGCCATTATCCCTCAGTGGGAGAGAGTTGGCAATGCAGACTCAAGGCATAGGATTAATGCTAGGCTTACTGAGCACTCAGTGAGTACTATCTTTCATTGCACGTGTACACAAGCTCATGGAGAGTGCATTGTGGGTCACCACAGGCTGTGCAAATGCTCCCTTTGCCTACATGCTTGTGACAGCAGCAAATATCCTCATGATTGACTGTAAGCTCCTCTGTTTGGCCATTGTCGTTCATCTTGCACATCTCAGTAAGACAAAGAAGCTTGGGTATTTGTTTAAGTAGTTTATTACATACAAACACATCAGTATGAATGGCAGGAACATTAAACTTTGACTGACTACTACACACATGCATGCTATCACTCTGGCTACTCGCTCAAAATGGCACACTTGCTTGCACATGCTCAGCACTTACATGCAAGTGCCCACTGTCTGTAATGCTTCACACTCTGATCTACATCCTCCCTCTTTACTGAGCTGTCTCATATAGGCAATGATATTTGAAAAGGCAAGCAATTATAGAGACAATAATAAACAAAAGTCATGTCCAGGTTGCTGTGAATTTGGAACTAGGTCTGGAAATGCAACTTGATCTCGTAATGTAATAGTTAGGACTGGGTTTAGAAACAGGGATAGTCACTGGGGAATGTTCTGATTCAGGTCTCTCGGGAATGTTCTCAAGAACAGGGGTTGCTGATGGAATGTCCTCTGGCACAGGAACATTGGACAAGACACTGAGAATTAGAGTCTTTATTACAGGCAAGATGCTGTAAAACTGGCTTGGCAAGATGCTATAAAACTGGCTTGGCAAGATGCTGTAAAACTGGCTTGGACACCAGTAATAAATGCTTCTGATCCTGCCTGAATTCCATTCCTTGTGATTCCACAATGTACAGTCTTGGGTCTTTACACAAACATTTCACACATTCAATGTGATCAAAACCTTTTGTTGTCTGCATCCTCACCATCTCCCCTTCTTTTAATGAACTGGGCAATTTGCTAGTTTTATCATAGTAGGACTTCTGGGACAAACGCTTTTTCAACAATTGGGGTTTCACTACTTTGTTGGTTTTAGCACATGAAACCAATACATTGCTGCTGATTGGTAATGTAGTTCTGGTTTGTCTCAATGTAAGTCTCTGGTCAGGTGAAGCAAGATGATTATCATGAGGAATGTTTCTGAGATTTAGCAAGTTTATAAAAACATCGGTATTGTCACATTTGGGTTTCTCTAACAGCTGTTTTGCACTTTGAATTGCACGTTCAGCCACATTGTTTGACTGCAGGTACTCAGGACTACTTATAATATGAACAAAGTCCCACATTTCAGCAAAATATTTTAACTGCTGATTTGTAAACTGTAAACTATTGTCAGAAATAACTGTGTGGACTACCATGGACAGAAAAAAAAAGTCTCTTCAACTTAATAATAACAGTACTGGAGATTAGGTTGGGAAACAGGGCAATCGCAAGCCAATTTGAATAACAGTCTACTAATACCAAGCAATGTTGACCATTCCCCTCGAAGATAACTGTGGCTACTGTTGACTAAGATAGTTCAGGAATCAGGCTTAACTGGTTATTTTTGTTCATGTGATTTTGTACTATTACATACAGAACAAGATGAAAGTACTTTCTTGATATCTCTGGACATAGAAGGTCAAAATACTAGTCCTCTCTCCCTTCTTTTGGTAGAAATCAGTTCCTGGGTGGCCATGATGCAAGATCATAATGTACACTTGTTGTAAGTATTTTGTAACAATCACTTTTGGACCTTTCATGATGATACCATTGTCTGACAAAATCTCATCTCTGTATGGAAAGTACTGTTACACTTCTACTGGTAAACAAGATTGCTTTGAAGGTTATTCTTGACTGATAAAGATGTTGAGCTTCTGGAAAAATGGATCTGAGCTGTGTGAGTGTGGACTGGCAATTTTCTGTTTCAAGACATCAAATACTTTCTGTTGTTGTTCTGACCAGAACCAGGTTACATCTTTGCATGTTAGCCCTCTAAGTAGTGGTGAAAGTTGACTCAAATCTGGAATGAACTTGCCTAAATAGATGACCATGCCAAGAAAACATTGTAGGGCTTGGACATTGTCAAGAGCTAGAATCTCGAGAATTGCTGTTTGCTTAGAAAGATCTGGCCATAAGCCTGAACTGGCAAACACATGACTAACATAAGTAACTTCTTTGACCCTGAATTTGCACTTCTGAGGAGTCTGCTTAAGATTCACTTCATTTGCTCTTTCCAGAACTTTCTTGAGGTTTCTATCATATTCGATTTCACCATTGCCTCATTCAAGAATATAATTTACTATAATAGCACATGGATAGCCAGAAAAAAAATTGTTCCATCACATGCTGAAAGACTTCATTGGCAGAATTTATTCCAAATGGCTTACTTAGAAATCTGTACCTCCTGAATGGTGTAATAAATGTGGCTAGCAATGAAGATTTTCAGTCAAGCAAAATTTGCCAAAATTAACTCTTTGCATCTAAGACAGAAAAAAACAGTGCCATTTGGCATGAGGTCAGCAGACTCCTTGATTGTGTGCATAGGATGATGAGGCTTTTTCAATGCTTTGTTCAAGTCTTTTGGATCAATACATGTTCTGATATCATCTGAACTTTTCTTATGAGCTACCACCATGGAAGATACCCATTCAGTTGGGTCTTCTACTGGACAAATTACACCTAGCTGCATAATTTTGTCTAGTTCTGCTTTGACATTGTTCTGCATAACTACCGGAATTTTATGTGCTGATCTGATAACTGGGCTGACCACTGGGTCTAACGTCATGGACTACACAACTGGGAGTTTGCCTAGTTTGTCTTAAAAAATATCAGCATTGTCAGAAAAAGATAGTTTGGGTGAAATTTGTGCTGTTCTAATTCAAGCTTATGCAGTGGCCCTCTCTGTTAAATGAAAGCAGTCCCATTTTCAAGCTGTCTCTGAGGCCTAACAATGACTGCATGTGTCTCTTGACTATGTACAACTACATGTCATGGCTGTTCCCAGCAGAGTAGCATGAAAGCACTACTGAGCCTTCGGTTTCAATCTCTTCACCACCATAAACTGTCTTCTCACACTTTGTCAAATCAAGTTGTTCTACAGCTTTTACTCTAGCAAACATTTCTGCTGACATAACATTATGCTTTGAACCAGTAGCTACTTTGAGCTCTACGGGACTCTCATTAATCCAAACAGTACAAAAGATATCATTCTTTGCCCACAAATCTACTGCATTGACTGTTTCACCAAGTATAGACACACCATCAACATAAAAGGTAGTGGTGCAGCTTTCTAACTGATCAATTTGACTCTTTGTATGCTCTCTTTTAATAAAGGAACATGTCTTGTTTGATTTACAAAACCTTTTGAAATTATTCCACTTTTTACATGTGTGGCATTGCTGATCAAATTCTAAGCAATTTTTTTCATTTGGACTCATGGTTTCTACCACAATTTGGCTAGCTACAAGTGTTGCTGAGTCACCCTTGTGCTTTGCTCTGTGAGGCCTGGGCCTTACTGAAATTGCTGGGGGGTTTCCTGAAATGGCCCTGCCCTTAAACCTGTATCTTTTAACCTCATGGTGCATATTATCTACATTAGCTTTAGAAGGTACTGGAAGGCTTTCCTCATTTGTAAGCTGGTATAGCTGAAAAATCTCAATGGCCTTGTTTAATGTTAAATCACTGTCCCAAAGCAAAATCTTTCTCATTGTACCATTATTAATACCACACGAATGCCTGTCTTTTATCAACTCATCCCTTAGATCACCAAATCTGCACGTTTTAGCCTTCTTTCTCAAGTCGGTTATTTATGCTACAAAAGTTTCACCAGGCTTTTTATCTCTTGCGTAAAATAAGAGCCTTTTCATTGTAATATCTGTTTCGGGTTACACATTTCACTAAATTTATGTTTTAAGCACTCAGGGTCTTCCCAAGTTTCAGCCAGTACCACAATATAGCAGTCTTCCCACTCACCTGCAAACACAGCAGGTTCATACACAAAAGAACACTCTCTTTCAATGGCTTCTGAACCAGCTAAATTAAGCAGGATAAATGCCTTTGTACATGTCTTTGTCAGAAAAAGCAGCCTGTATGAAAATATCATATTCCTACTCATTCTCCAATTTTCTGCAATATTGTTATTAAATACAAGTGGTGCAAGTCTGCAAAATCCTTCTGCCATGCCCACAAAGTATAGTAAAACACAATGTAATCCTGCCCTTGTAATTATGTACAAACATGGACACCCACCAGGTACTTTAAATAATATTTAAATGCGCACTAATCTCTTTGAAAAACTGTATTTTGTGAAATATTCTTTGAAATGGCTGTACTTTGCAAAATAACTACATTGTGACACTGTACACACTAGCCAACACTTTGCAAACTTCAGAAATTTCAAATAGCTTTAGTTAATGGGGAAAAAGTAGTACATTGTGATAAAATATCGTTGTTTTTCCTTTTTTATACATTTTATGTGATTCAGATATTGTTTCAAATGTTTTCATAATTATTTCAAATATTTTTATCAATACGTTGCAGTTTTGGGCATTTTGTTTAATTAGAAATTCATTTTGAGCATTCTGAATGTTTTGTTTTATATTTGTATAGAGAAAATCATTTAAGTGAGTTTTAGTACCTGGAATTAATTTCTGACCTATTTGTGAGTCATTTGAGCAGTAGAGATGATCCACTCATGTATATTCCTCCACTTCTAACCCGTTGCCTCATGGTTCTGACTCTGGTTCCCACTCTGACACTATGTTGCTTGTCTTGTACAACTGAATAAGATGAAGAGGCTTCCATATTACCTACAAACACATCAAGATGGGTGGCAGGAACATTAAACAAATGAACTCTACACACATGCATGCTATCACTCCAGCTGCTCACTCAAAATAGCACTCTTGCTTGCATGTGCTCAGTACTTTTATGCACGTGTTCACTGACCGGAATGCTTCTTAAAGGTATATCACACACTCTGATTTACAGCCATCATCTTGGTCTTGTGTGAATTCCCTAGAACAGAAGAAAGAATGGGCACTGCATGATGAAGAGGATGGCATGTACAAAACCAAACATTAAGTAGAAGAAAGTTGTATTAAGATTCATTTTTGAAGGACGAAAAATACAACACTTCAATAATTTTCATATCTGTGAGTTATGAGGTGGTATAGTGATTGTCTTGGATTTATAAAAAGTGCCTTTGGAAGGTGTAACACCTTAAAAGAAAATTTCAGCATTATTCAAATTAAGAATATTAACCTAATTAAGAACTGGAAAAAAACGAGGAGTATTGAAGGATAAGTTAAACATTCAGGTTATACAGTATTTCTCCTTGAGGCAAGTAAGGAATATAAATAAAGGAAGAAAAACATCTATTTTGCCAATATTTCATTAACTTATAATTTTAGCCTCCTTTATTTGAATGAGAATTTGATTATTTTGTCTATGAATTTAACAAAAACCTTCTATAGCAAATATGGCTGTAATGTACAGGTAATCTCTCAGTGAATCATATAGAACATTGCTTTGGAATTATGGAACAATATTCTGCAGTTTAGTTTCCCAAAATGTATGGAAAATTGAATCTGCAGTAATACTGGATCATGCCTAAAACCACATAGCAGTAAAGATTCTTATGTATTTCAGGAATCAGTATCTGAACCTTCTTTAATGAAAATAAAAAAACAAAATGCCAGATTCACTGGGCAACACTTTGGTTGTTGCCTTACAATGTGCCCCACTTTCTATGAGTGATAATAGTTTCTTTATTTATTATCTGCAAAGGAAAATGCTTGTCTATAAATTTAGTAACAAGGGAACTGACTCCCAATACTTTTCAAAACAGTTTCATTTTCTCCATTATAAAAACTTTATTTATAAAGCAGACGCCATAATAACTCACTTATTTAACATGCTTAATTGTTTAAGCAATGTAGCACAGTAAAATTCACTAGTCCTGTGTTTACAATCTATTTCTAAGTTTAATTGCATAAAGCTTAAACAGAAGTCTCTGTGTTTCTTCTGTGCTTTAAACAACACTTACCTGGACCTCCTACTTCAAACATGGAACGATCTATTCAGTATTTTTCCCAACAGATTTTACAATGGTCGATTCCAAAAAACTTGCTGTCAGTGTAAGCCACCAGTTACTCTGAGATCAGGTCTTTTGGAATCTAGCCACCCTTGTAAGCTTATTTATGTAAAGGCCTTACGCCAAAGTTAGTTTCTTACACAGAGAACAAGTCTTTCAGAACTATTGCAGACTTACACTGAGAGCAACTCCTATAAAATCAGTCCCCAAATGTTTTAAACTCATCAAATCCTTATACTTCCAAATTTTACACTGCAGGAAAGGAAAGTTAAACTTCAAATTTATGTTTAACTCATGTCCTTCATTTTCCGTCATTTCTCTATTCTTTCTATCTTCCTTTCTATACTGCTGCTTTATTTTCTGGCTTTATCTTATAACTGCCACCTGTTAAGATACCTATTATCTCTCTCTCTTTACATATTCATGATTCCACTTCTCTATCCTCAAACTTTAATTCGAGGATCCCTCCCATACTCATAAGTTTCTTCTTCTTTTAATAACTACTTATCACCTTTTTAGCCAGCAATATTATCGACTCTCATAATTGCTTCTAGTTCCCAGGGAGATCGTCCAACTCTGTCAACCTTAGAAAAACAGTATACTGTTTAGTTGCACTCTCTACTGAAAAATCTCAATTAATTTTTGCATATTATTCATAAAACCCTGTGCAATGGTATCCCAGCAGACAAATAACCAAGCCCCTTTGGTTATTTCTACATCTCAAACAGGTCTGTCATTTCCAAGAAGTATTTACTTAGCTTTGCTGTACATAAAGATATTTATGCAACCATTTCTATGCAAAATCTGGAAACTTCTTGCCTTAGCTGTATGCCTCACCATCGCACTCCCTTTTAACCACAGATTTTTAAAGCACTGGTTGCTCAAGGTTTTCTCTCAGGATCCTCTGATGTTCACAAGTATCCTCTCATTTCCACTTCATTAAGACTTTGCATGATTTACTAACTAGCTGCTTAGTAATTCAGATTTATTAATTTCCCCAGATAACAACTGCAAGAATAGAAGACCAGCTCAACTTCGGGCCCATATATTTTTGCACACTGCAGTGTGAATAAAATATAGACTTCCTTGTCCCTTCTGTTTATATTATGCTTGTTTTAGTCATCTTCTACTGCATAAATTCTCTAACCTTTGACAGTATTCACTAACTGTTTTCTTTTTGGCCCACGTCCCAAAAAACATTCTGGGTTTCTGTATCTTCCTTCCTCTCACTAATAAGTATCAACAAGACCTTTCATTCTTTTTACTGCTTCAAATTCAGTCACATCCTACATTGCTTAATTACAACTGCTATGATGTAAAACAGATCTTGTTCCTGATATTTTAAATGAAAACCATGTCATCCTATTCCACGAAGATCATCTCCTTAGTCTTTCCAACATCATTCCTTTCTAAACAGAAGCAAGACTTGCATTTCTCAATAGATTCTAGACATTAATAGGATCATAGGAGATTATGAGGCTATCGGCCTGGGGGTAATTTTAAGCCTAGCAATTTCAACCCGATGTAATACTGTAGAGTTAGTAGTCAATACCCACGATTGCATTTAGTGATGGCTGCAAATGTCTAGCAGGGTTGTGGATGCTATTCCTGGTAAAATTTTACAGTGCCCAATCTGCTCATCCAGGTTTCCCTTGAACTCTGTTTCACATGAAATGGTAGAGCACCTCTGTGACATATAACATGTGTTACTTGGATATATATCCTCAGTTTTGGTGTTTCTAAGCCTCCTGCCAAATTTTTTGAAGAAATTATTTTTTTGCAGGACACTCTGGGCATCTTTTACTCCTAAATAAGCAGTGACATCTAGTATTGTACTTTAATGATTAGACTCCTGAGAGAGAACTTAAGAAAAGAATGTCTTGTAAATCAAAACTGAAGCAGGACATAGATTTATGTTTTCCAGGTGTCAAAAATTGCCTTACTTTGTTCTAATACTTTATAAGGCTTATCCTTTGATTCTTCAAAATATCCATAAACTAAATTTCTAGATCTCTTTATTCTTATATAACTATCTGGCTTGCAAAGTCACTCATTCTCTTAACTAATGGGAACATCAACCAGCATCCATTGTACCATCTGGTTTTGGACACCTAATGGTATATTTACTCCTAACTGACCACTTAAATAGCTGAATGCCTCTAAGCAGTGAATCTATCAAGAAAGCAATAGCAAAGCTAAAATATAATTTTAAATTATAATTGATCTGTCCTACCGCATATAGGAAACATAGAATCTTGTGCTTATTTCACTGTTTGCTTTGCTAGTTTAAAATATTTCTTCTTTGAAGGGATGATGCATGTTGTTTTCCATATGTTTACTGTTTCCTGATTCATTTTTTATAATGCTTAAATGTTTTGTGACTTTGATTGTATTATTTGTTTACCATCCCTTTGGTAGCAGTATTTACTTTTAAATATGTTTGCATGGAAATAGAAACTCTGGGAAAGTGAGCAATATTGACTGCATGAAACATGATAAATCAAAGGCAATAATACTTAAAGATTTATCCAAATATACAGCTCATTTACATAAAGTTTAATAATAGATGCACTCTAAATTATTGTCTGTGTTTTATCTATACTAGTGCGGAAGAACAAATGGTACTATCACATTGAATATACAGTGCAAATGGTAAATAGTTAACTTCTGAATGACAGATGTACCCTTGCTTTATTTTCCTCTCTATTTTAAATGAAGCAGAGGTGAAATTAAACATACTTTCCATTGTTTCTGTCTGCAGCATACATTCAATGTTATTTACTCCAGTCCAAAATATAAAGCTTTATGATGATGATGATGTGAGGTTTTCAGAATAGAAGGTGAAAGCAATTAAAACATTGCACTCCAAATTTTAATTGCCTGTTGACTATGAAAAGCATCAAAATAAGAGGAGATTAAAAGCTGCACTATTTAGAAATGAAACCAGACTTCAAGGCAGTCCATGTACTAAAGCCCTTTTTTGGTGTTCTACAGGTGGAAGACATCTGTCAAAGCTCAATCGTCAGTTCTGATTCAAGTTGCAGTTAATTATTTCCTTCCTATGGCTAATATCTATATGAAAGTACTAAAGAACATGGAGTATGAAAATATGAAATTGTTTCTTGAAATAACCTGACAACAACCATTATCATCATCTTCTTTATCATCATCACTATCATCAACCCCTCTCACATGAAATGTGCTTTTCATGTTTTCTTGCATTTATTTAGTTTTTCTCTCAGTATGTCATCTGTTTTGTGAACCATTTTGTTGTCTGGTGTGTGGTGAATGCAGCAGCAGTGGTTTTCTGCTCTGTTCTTGTGGATTTGCCTTGATTTTGTATCTTTCAGTGACCATTGAGCTGAAAGTATTCATCTCAGGCTTTCAGGGATGGTGGTTGTGTCGAGTGCAGGAATCAGAGCCTGGCTTATGGATTTTGGACTCTGGTGTTGATTCTACTGGGTTGAAGATTGTTCTGGAGTTTGGAATGATGCTGGTGTTGGTGGATGGAGATGACAATCTCAGTGAGGAGGGCGTGGAAGGAGAGGACTGTTGTGGCCACTGTAAATTGTTTGAGCTTAAGGTAGTAGTGTGCCAGTGAAGAGGATTGGAGTGATCGGAGGTGAACGGTTGGTGACTTTAGAACATTTGTTGGTGTTTGGGATGGAGATAGTGATAGTATGGATGGTGTGGATGGAAGGATGACTGCAGTCACTGAGTATCATCTCTGAGATTGGCAAAGCATGGTTATTTGCATCTTGATCCCTTAGACTCTGCTGTTGCTGCTGTTGATGTTTTTGCTGTTGCTGGTATTGCTGTTATGTGTTTGTTTTTAATTGTAAATGTTTGCACATGAGCTTTGAGAAACATAATTTTGTTCAGCTGTGCACTTGTATTGTCTGAATAACAACAAATTTCTTCTTGACGTGACTCAGTTCGATCTCACTCTACTACCATCATTGCCAGTCATGTTTTACTGATGCAGATCTTCTTTCATGCATCCATATGTGCCTTGGTTGGGCAGGCTAGTTTCCTCTTGGCTTATTGCTGTTGCTCCCAAATCTTCTTCAATAGATCATATTCTGCTTTTCTGTACATGTGCCCAAACCACTGCAATTTTTTCTCTTTGACCTTGTCTGCAAGTTGGTATTTATTTTGACTTCTTTATTTCTTTGTCCCACAGGGTGAGCAATGCATTCTTTCTCAGGCGCTTTGTCTCCATTACAGGTAGCTTACTCAGCTGCTTTTCCTTCACTGCCCATGTATTTATACCATACAGAAGTACTAGTCACACCACTGATTTGTATACTTTACACTTCAGCTTACCGGCATACTTGGTGGTAAAAGTTCTGGCTGCCATCAGCCTATGTACCAAGATCATGTACCAATGAGTCTACATTTAGGGGGTGCTGTCTATAATGTGAGCAGCAGGGAAGTCAGCTTTCTCAAGGGAATAATAATGCATTTTGTTGCATTTAGCTTTAATCTGTGGCTTTGACACCAATCATTTGTCTGAGTTAACCCTGTCTGCAGCATGTTAACATTGTTGGGGTACACAATGATTGCTCCCAATTTGCAATCGTCAGCAAACTTGGTCAGCTACTAGCTGTCCAGGTTTGCCTGGACTTTTTAGAAATAAATTCCAAACAGTAAGGGGCCTAGCACAGAACTTTGTGGCATGCTACTGGTGACTGGTCTTTTGCTAGAGGTGAAGTAACCCACTTTAACAGTATGTGTCCTGTCGGTGAGCCGGTTGGATACCCACCTGGTAATGCAGGGGATAATCCCCAATTGGAAGAATTTCTCAATAATACCTGAGTAGTGGATTGTGTCAAATGCCTTGGCTAGGTCAAGATGGGTTATATGCACTGTCTTTCTCTCATTTGGGGCCGTGGTGACATTTTCAAAGACTTCAGCTATGCAGGGTCAGCCTTAGGTAAAGTAATACACTAGGCAAAAGAGCTCCAGAGCCCCTACCCACACCACCTGGTGCCCCCTTCCTGGTCTATTTACACCATCCAGTTTACTGAAAAAGTGCCCCTGCTAGAGTGGCGCCTCAGTTGGCCTATACCTAAGGCTGGCTATGCAGCTATGTTTAACAGGCATGAGCTGCCTTTAATAAATCCAAACTGGGTTGAGTTCAGAGCTTGGAGATTACCTATGTCCTTGTTAATAAGGTCCATAATGATTCTTTCTGTGGCCATGTAGTCAAGATTATGGGCTTCCAATTCCCAAGGTCAGTTGTTGGTCCCCCTTTGTGCAGAGGAATTACTGTTGCTGACCTCCATTCCACCGGAACATAGCCAGATCACAGGCTGTGGTTAAATAGGGATCCAAGTGGGTCTGCTAGGTCATATTTATGTTGTTTCAAAGGCAACTAGGGATATTGTCTGGTCCCATAGATGCAATGCTTGTGGCCTTGGAGACCGCAAAGATGACCTGCTGTCTTGAGATAATAGGCTGAGGAATAGTGGCAGGTATACTTTGAGAATGACTGAAGGGGGTAGGGGTCTGAAGTTTCCTTCAAATCTGTCAGCTATCAGGTTGACTACTACTTGCGGTTGAGTATGGGTGGTGTCATCCACAACCAGTTCAGCACATAGCTGGGTATTACCTATTAGTTAAAGAATGCCTTGTGATTATCCTTAGCTAAGGAGGCTATTTTTGCTTCATAATTAGCTTTGGAGGACTTGATAAAATTCCTTTGTTTGTTTAAGCTGGAGAGGGATTTCTTCCCTTTTGTTCTTGGACATTAGTTTCTTTCTCTTGTTGTATAGCTTTTTTATACTAGGGATCCACCTCTGTGGCTTGTTTTTTCAGCAAGACCTGGTTTTAATCAGGTCAGGTACAGCTGATTCTATACAACTGCTTAAGTGGTTAAACAAGCCATTGGTGTACACCTCTGCATAGAACTACGAGTTATCTGCATCTGAGGGGGCTTTGAAACTTCATATGCAATCACTTAGTAGGAGGCAGCTTGTCTTTGAAAAATTCCTAATCTTTTTTGAGCTTGATGGGGTATCTGGTCTTATAATTATATTGAACAAGACTGATTTATGGTCCAATCTTACCAAAAGGACTTCACACAGGGGAGGGTGCAATTCTCTCCCATGTTAGTGAATACTATGTCCAGAACACATGAGCCTCTTGTGGGTGTGCTGTATAGCTGTTCCAGAACATTTGCTTTGACAAAGTCCAAGATCCTCTGATCCAGCATGTTTATGGTCATGTATGTTTCCCAGTCAGTGGTAGGATAATTAAAATCACCCATGAGTAAGGTGTTGGGCTGAATGGCAAGTGACTCCATTAAGTCAAGGTATACAGTATGCTTTTCCTGTTTCATGGTGGGGGACATATAGCTAGCGATGATGTGGTAGTGGGTTTTGTTTGTAGTTAATTGGACATGGAGTTGCTCAACAGTTTAGACTCCTAACACTAAGCGGCAGAACCTTAAATTTATCTAGAGAGGAGTTTGTTATGTTGTGTAGTTGGTTATTTTGACACTGCTAAAAAAGGCACAATAGGGGTGGCTAATGTCCTTGCCAGTATCCAGATGCCTAGAGGAGACAGGTACAGGCCATCTTTGTCAAAGTAGCATGGCCTGTCAACCATGTCTTCCCAGGCAGACAAATATTTGATCCCCCTGGACTGACACTAGAAGCTAAGCCAATTGTTAAAGCCGATCATTTTTTCTTTGTATTGCGGCATCATCATTGGAGAAGGTAGAATGCTGCTTACGGTTAGGCATATACTTTCCTGTGACACAATCTGAAAGCTCAGTCACTTCTCTCTTCATACAGTTCAATGAGGTTATTTCTCAAGTCATTCACCCCCACATTGACCTACATGGACTATGGCAGAGTCATACCGGTACTTGTGGTTGAGTGACTTGAGTGCTTGAGTGACTTGATGGATCCTGGAACCTGACAGGCAGCGAACCATAACTCGCTCCTTATCCAGCCTGGTGAGGGGAACATCACTGCATCTCACGATGGAGTCACCTACGACCAATACATTAGGTTTTGTGGTGTTACGTCTTATGAGCTTATTTGTTGAGACACTGGTGTGTGTGCTATGGTTGTATTTGCATTGCTATGTGTGTAAGTGATTTCCTTTTGGGAGGCCTCTGATCTTTTGGTAAGTTACTACTGAGTACCTCTGCATATATGGGTTAGTGTGTATTTCCTTATTTTGTTTAGGAAGTGTGTGTATGGTGACAATCTCCTTGGCATTTCATTTGTCCTTATGTGAGAGTCTTACCTCCAGTTCCATAGTGTTACTACATCTCTCATATAAAGTATTTGTTTCAATATTGTTTGTTAGTATACATAAGACATTTGCTATATTCCCTAAGGATGCCTATGTCTATCAGGTGGTCAGAGGGATGGTGGTAAACTGACCGCCCATGATAGCAGGCTCTTACTGTATGTTTTATTAAGGAAGGGAATTGGTTAATTTGATAGGATTGTACTGCTAGCAATGCTACTCAGTGCACAACCAAGTTACACCTAAAACAACAGAACAGCTTGGAAAGGTTTCACTGACATATGTTTAGGAAAAAACTAAACTTAGACTTTTGCATCTATACAGGTCACTGCTAACTACTGCTCAACGAGGAACAGCACTGTGCAAACACAAAGCTTAAATACAAGCAAACAGAAACACGTTTTAAGCTAACTGCCAATCAGGAAAGCACACAATAAGTTTTTCACCATGTAAGTATATACACACATACACAAACTCACACACGTTTGCATGCATATGCATACTAACAAACACGCAATCTGGTTTCCAAATCATTCATCAAAATGATAGTCTAAAAAATATTGTCTTTGGTTAATAAATTTTGATGTGATAGGAAACAACATAAGGTTGCACACAAATATGCACAGACATGTATGCATATATACAAATACATTCCCCATACATATAGGCAAGCACACACACACACACACACACACACACACACACACACACACACACACACACACACACACACACACTTGCATGCATGCATGTGTGTACTCACAAACCACAACAGATTACAAACTAAGATATAAAAGTAATTCATACTTTCAAAGTACATACATTTTTTATTAAAACTCTTGAATATAGTTGACAAAATATAAGATGTGGCAAGAAAGTTAGAGTTACATAAAACAGTCAAAAAGCTGGATAAGACAGTGGCTAAGACCATGCCATTAGAGCTGAAAATAAAATGGGATCAGAGTAAAGCATTTTATGCTGTTGGTCTGTGTCATGTCTCCTTCTGTGGTGTATCTGTCTAGTGGGATTTAAGTGTCTCCATGGTTCTGCATAAGTATGAGGAAGAATACTATTGTTGAAGTGACCTGGCTGATTTTCATATTTTATTTTATATTTTATTTTTATTTTATTTTACATTTGTTAACCGGGGTTGTCTGACTGAGCTGAAAAGGCCCTTTTTCAGCAGAGGCCCGGGGAGAAAAGCTCCACAAAGAAAAATTACAGATAAATTTAGTTATTTAGACATAATCAGTATACACACAAATTACAAAAGACATGTTTTTACAGTGGTATGTGGCACATCAACAGTTACAGTGGAGAGAAGAAACAAAAAAATATTAATTTAAAAATAAAGGTAATTAATAGATTTGTGGTGTACAGCTGAAATTTGGAACATAGGTAGAATACATACATATACATAGTACACAGGTACAGTAAATACATTGTAGATTAGCCAGTGTTTGTGAGTAAGACTGAAAACTATTATCAAGTACTCTAGATTTAGTATGTATACCTTATCTGCTTTCACTAGCCTGGGGAGCAGTCATGGCACTGCCAACTTTGCTTGAGATGTTGCCTGATGAGGTCTTTAAAGGAGGCTTTGGATTATGTGTTTTAAATGCTAGTGGGGACAGAGTTCCATTTTTTAGCCACTGAACTACTATATAGTGCATCTCCAAAGCTATTATAGCTGTTGGTGACTTCTAGTAGTAGTTTGCTTGATGATCTAAGAGGCCTTTTGGCTGAGTGATGTTGTACTAGGTTTCTGAGGGCAGAACATTTATTGGGGAAGTAATAGATAGAATAACAGAAGCAGAGCTGATTGCAGGTTAGGAGGCTGGGCAGTTCAAGCCAGTGGAGCTGTCTCAAAGCAGTACAGTGATGAGTTCTATATGAGTAATTTGCAGCAAAGCAGGCAATTATGTTATAGCAGGCTTCCATTTTGCTTAGTTCAGTTTTGTTGAAATTAGTCAGAATGGGAGATGCATAGAGTAGGATGGATAGAAGTTGGGACCGAGCAATGGCTGATCTTGTGTTGTTGGTAAGAAATGGTTTGATACGGTAGCGTGATCCCAGTTTGGCATGTACTTTTTTAATAGTTACGTTGAGATGAATATCAAATTTTAGGTGGGAGTCTATGGTTATTCCCAAAAGTGTAGCCTGTGCCACTGGAGCGATTGGAGTAGCGTTTGTGGAGTAGATAGTGAATTGACTGTTATCAGTGTTTTTTTTAGAACTGCTTATCATCATAAGCTGAGTTTTCTTTGGATTGTGGGTAAGTTGGGCTTTGGTAAGGTAGTTTTCAACATCAGAGAATGCTAGTTGAGTTGTTTGCAAGAGGGTGGGAATGATTTGTTCAGCACAGATTAAGGTAGTGTCATCTGCATACTGAATGATAGATGCATGCTGTGTGGAGGTATTGAGGTCATTTGTGAAGACTGTGAATAGTAGTGGTCCTAAGATAGAACCCTGTGGGACTCCTATAGTTATGGGCAGCTGAGGAGAGAGATAATTTTCCAATTTCACAGCTTGGTACCTGTCAGTTAAGTAGCTTTGGAACCAGGTAAGAGTAGAATTTGATAGGTGATATTGGTTTAGTTTGTATAGCAGGATTTGGTGTGAGACTGTGTCAAATGCTCTGGACATATCCAAAAAAGAGTTGACACCTGTAGGCCTTCATTTTTGAGACAGTTTACTGTGTCTGTGAAGCAGAGGAGGGCTGTAGTGGTACTATGGGCAGGTCTGAAACCACGCTGAGTAGGTGACAGGATGCTGCTGTCTAGGAGATAGTTTAGCATCTGGGTATGGATGCATTTTTCTAGGATTTTGGCCAGGGGGGAGAGTAAAGCAATGGGTCTGTAATTATTAAGTTCAGTGGAGGTCCCGCCTTTATGTATGGGTGTAACATAGGATATTTTCCAGAGTTTGGGCACATAGTTTTCAACAATTGATCTGTTTATGAGAGTGGAGACTGGGATAGCAATAGCATCTGCTGTGAGTTTTAAGAAATAGCTGGGGAGTAGGTCGGCTGCTGTTGATGATGTTTTTAGTTTGGAGAGCAAGCTTTGGATTGAAGTGGTGGAAACCATTTTGAGGGTAAAGCTTGTATTAGTGTTATTTGTGTTGGAGGGGTAGTGAGGAAGAAACTGTCCTGTGATATTAAGGATAGAATTGAGTTCGCAAAGTGGGAGTTGAATTGTGTTTCGATAGGAACTTTAGTGTCAGGGGTGGTTGGTTTGGGGGTAGCCTTTTGGGTGGACTTTAGTAGCTGGTTTACATTTTCCAAAATTTTGGGGGGTTGTGTTGGTATTTAGTTTGCAATGTTGTGTAGTGGGATTTTTTCTCCAGCTTAATGCATTTTTTACACGGTTGCACAATTCTTGGTACATAGTTAGGCTTTGTATTTCTCTGTTTTTTTTATAGTAAAGCCAGGCAGTATGTCTGGACTTGAGGATTTGTTTGGTTTCTTTACTGAGCCAGGGGTTTGTAGAGGTTCTAACCTTGATTTTGTGCAATGGAGCTACAGTGTCTAGGTGTTGCAGAAATATTTTGTTGAAATATGCTACAGCCTGGTCAAGTTGAAAGGTTTTAGGGGGGTCCAGTCACAGTTACAAAGTAAAGTATTGAGGACCTCAGGAGAGAATTTTTTATGTTTCTAGTGGATATATAGTTAGTGGTTTTGCATATGCTTATTCTACTACGTATAAAGTATATTATGTTGTGGTCACTTAAGGTGTCTGGGAGACTGACTGTGTGAGGGTACAATGTGAGGTTGTTAGTTAGGATCCACTCAAGGATGGATTCCCTTTTAGATTTTTTATCACATCTAGTTGGAATTTGGACTAGCTGCTGGTAGCCATGGAAATTTATTAGATTACTTGGTGGTTCTGATATACAGGTGAACCAATCTAGGTTGACGTCCCCCAGAAAAAGGGTTTCTTGTGAATATGTGGAAGAACACCAGGATAAGAAGTCTTCAAGGCTAGCAGGTGTATTACCAGGTGGAATGTAGATCACAATTGTGGTGATGACCTTTTTAAGGTGAAGTTGAAGTTGTGAGATAAGTATGTCCCAATTATTGGGGGAGGGCTAGGAGTTTGGTAATTGACATACAGTTAAGCTGGACTTGTACATTAAGGCAGTTCCACCCCCTTTACAAAGTGGTCTGTCTTGTCTAATGATATTGCAGCCGATAAGGAGAACTTCTGAGTTAGCTATGTTTTTATTTAGCCAGGTTTCTGTTAAAGCAACTATGTCTAGGGAGTAATGTGCCATTGTGTCCTGGAGTTCAGGTATTTTATTTTTGATACTTCTAATATTAATATTTAGCATTAAAAGATGGTTGGTTTTGCTGCTGTTGTTGATTTGCCCAGGGATGAAGAAAGTGGGGGTGTTATGTTCTGACATTTGTGTTGGAGCAGTTTGTGTTGGACAGGATGGATTTGGGTATGGGTTGGGGTGGATGTCCCCACTTATGGTGAGCATGGTGTTAAAATGGTGATACAGATGTTGTAGTTTGGTGAGGAGTGTGAGAAAGTATTGTGTTTTTTTGGAGTAGGAATGAGAGCATAGGTGTTTAGTTCTGATTTGGTCAGTTATGTAGTTCTTGTACAATTGTGGACAGATATTATTATAATGTGTGGTGTCTGTATATGAGAGTGCATAATGTAGTGGTGTGCTACTAAGTTTAGGGATATTGCTATAGTGATAAATTGTGGTGTTGTAAAGAATTATGAGAAGACAGACTAAACTTAGTTGTGTGATAGTCATGGTTATAAGTTTAAGTTGGTTCTAGGTGGGGGGGGGTCTGAATAGGAATTATAGGGTTGCACTATATGTGGATGGGGAAGTAGTGTGGGTGATGTAAGAAATGACTAGTGGGAATGAGAGTGATTGGGAGTATTTTGTGTGGAGCAAGTTGTTGTGGTATAATGTGATCTGACTTGAGGAGCTGTGATTGGTGGAGGTGATGTGAGGGTAAGTTGTGGGTGTGGTTGAGATTACTATAAATGTAGAGGTAGTGGAGGCAGGAGGGAATAGGGGGCAGGGCAGGGGATTAGAGAGATCCCGAGCGTTAGCGAGGGTGAACGGAGTGGGGCAGAGCCCACCAAGACAAGAGAAAAAAGTAAGTATTACTTTACAAATCTGAACACTTTAAACAAATTCCTGAGGTCTAATGGCTTACCAGCAAGCAGAATGTAATTGCTGAAGAGCACTTGTGTCCTGGTGGGAGACTAGAAATTTAAAGATGGCTCCATACTCAGCAGGAGTCTAATATAGACTTAGTATTGGGGGAGGAAGATAGCACAAGGGGTGTAAACCAGGTGGAATGCATAGAAACCAGAGAGGCAATCAGTGGAAATTAGTGAAGGCCTCAGAGGAGGTAAGAAATAATTCAAACTACCTGTAAAGTGAATGAGAGAAGAGACAGCAAAGTTTATTAAGGTCGGGAGTGTGTCTTCACATTGCACAGATTAGAGGAGGGAGATACATTAGCAATGAAGGGGAATGTATAGAGATGCAAATAAACAGGTGAGCCTCCAAGTGATACAAACTAAGGCAGAAAGCACTGAGAGGGCTGCTTGATGGTTAATTTAGTCACAGGGATCTGAATTAAATGTATACTGTCTATTGGACAGTTAGGATTACTGTACTAGCTGGGGGGGCACAAGGCTACAACAGTCAATTTTATTAGCAAGCTGAGAACTGCTAAGAAATACTGCTAATGTAATAGCTTCACTCTCATAAAACATACAAGTAGAATGCCTGGGTGGACTGACCCTGCTCTTGAGATTCAAAATGTACATCCTTGTTTAGTTTGCAGTACTGATTCCTTCTTATACTGTATGGGTGGAGTCTTAACCGCAGACTACAGATTTGCTTGAGTGTGCTCCTGCTCTTGAGGCACAAAATGTATATCCTTGTTTAGTTTGCAGTACTGATTTCTTCTTATACTGTATGGGTGGAGTGGTAGCCGCAGACTGCAGATTTGCTTGAGTGTGCTCAGCAAGCAGAATGTAATTGCTGAAGAGCATTTGTGTCCTGGTGGGAGACTAGAAATTTAAAAAAAGCTTTTAAATCAGTCTGTAATACATGTAATGTCTTTGTCATTATAACACACATTATTCGTGTAATAATAATTTTCTTAAAAATATGGTGTAAGTCCATCATTACAGAATTTATCATTTCTTTTCAATATTTTAAGAAAAACTAAACTGCAGCATATCACTCATTGGTGTTATTATTTTTTCAGTAAACTTTAAAAACTGAAAGAAATCTAGAAATTTGCTGACAAAAACGGTAGCACAGAAATTGAACTAATTTTAAAAAACAGTCACATCCTAAAGAAAAATGTTTTTTATCATATATAATTATCTTCCTACAGTTTTAGGCTGGTATTCATAGAAGAAGAACAAAAAATGTGTCTAAGATTGGGTCAACACTCGGTTCTATCTTAGAACAACAAATGATTAACAAAAACAAAGTTACCACAGCTGAGGAATGTAGATAAAACTTCAGATTTTAATGAAACAAGTAAGCGCTTTCGCGATCTCTTACTGTTCACTTCTTCAGACTCTGTTTCACTCACATAAGGTCACCAAATTTAAATCATACTCAATCCAATCACAAACAAGAATTAAATAATGTAATTTAACCTTTAAAGTGACAAAGTGCATCATTCAAAGACTCAAAAAACATCAGTTAAAAATATGACTTAAAGTTAAATACATATCATTTCATGGGCATTTATAGCCTTTAAACATACATATAAACTCAGTGTTTAATGGTCTAGCCTTCAAAAAAAGGTTTAAGTGATGTTGCACTATTTAACCCTGGTGGTCTTTCAGCTTGCAGTAATAAAATCCATTTTTGATCAGCTATCTCTACCCTATTCTTCATATCACCACCTCTAACATTTTCTTCTAAATCCTTATGGCCATAAACTTAAAGGCATGTTGTGCACCTTCTGCCTGTACATGTCTTGCTAGTGCATTGGTCTCCTTTGCATTTGCTATGTCCCTCAGATGCTCTAAGATACATTCCTTAAAGCTTCTATTTGTTTTTCCTATATAAGATGCATAGCAACTCTTACAAAAGCAAAAATAGACTAAATGTTGTGCCCTGCAGACAGCATAAAAATTACATCAATATTAAAATTCTGCATTGGATGTCTAAAAATAGAATTGGAATAAATATAATTGCATGCCATGCAATTCTGTTTTTAGACATCCAAATTGTGGTGTACTATCTATCACTCCATCCAGTTAATTTACAGATTTTAGTATATTCCAGTTTTTCTCAAAAATTTTACAGAATGTTCCTATATTACTTGAAAAGTTCATTAACGACACTCAAATGAAAAATTTCCTTCGATGATCCTATATGCACAAGCACTTCACTGCCACCAGAATTAATAACTTCCCCCAACAATCCCTTCAACAGTTTGTTTATGTATGCCCAAGAACTCACATGACACCAACATGAATCATTTTCCCCAACACTCATTTCAGTCATTTGTCCATGTGTGCAGAAGGACTTCAGTAACAGCAAATGAATAATTCCTTCCTACAATCTCTTCAGCAGTTTGTCCTTGAATGTATAAGAACTTCTCTGATGCCAAAGTGAATAATTTCCCCAATGATAGCTTCAGTAGTTTGATCATGTATACACAAGCACTTCACTGACAACAAAATGAATAATTTACTCAAACAATCCCTTCAGTAGTTTGACTACATGTGCAAAAGCACTAAAATAAAATAAAGCTAACATTTCTTGAAGTAAAGTGAATAACAGTACCACCTTTTAAAAAGTATGGCAGTACATATTCATTTTCCCTGCCACTCAGAAAATTTGTCACCTAAATCCCATATTTTCCTGGTAAATTGATGGCTTACCTGAAAAGTTCAGGGTAATTTTAGATGTTTTGTTTACAAATTAGGCTGTTTTACATTTATCTCTATGAACCGTAGCAATATGCAAATATGTTAATCCCCTGATCCTCGTAATACCTCTCTTCCTAACACTAGTGCCTTAACCATGTAATACTTTTGCATTAAGGAGGCATAGGTTCATAGGCTGGTACTAGGCTATCGACCCTAGGGCCTATACAGGCCTAGCTCTAATAATTCCCTGGCTATTTCTTCCCAGAATATCTACTTTCCTGGTCCCCTGTTTAGCAGGGCGACTGATGTTTTCCCCGGGGTGAATTTCCTATCTCCCATCCAATCATCAAGGTTCCTTTACCAAAATGTCTCTGCATTTCAGTAGTGAGCCTGAATGAGTTTATTTACATAAGAATGTACTGTCACTCATTGAGGATTACTACTGCAAACATACAGAGCCAGAAACTATGAAAACCAACATTATTGACTCTGCATTACTGCTAGAAGATTAGATTCTAATTTGCTATAATACAAAATGGTGTGAATCAGGATGGAAGTGTTGTTTGTTTCTTTTACTGTGAAGTATTTTTTTTTCCCCGTTTTAAAGCAATTTTGTGATGGTACAGAGTACATTGTGGTAAGAAGAATATTTACTGTGGTAATATGTCTCCATTGCTTTGTTTACCAAGATAGTCTGACAGGATAATATTCATTTTCAGCAGAAGCCCGTGGAGAAAAGCTCCATTCGTTTACATTGTATTATACTAAGTTCCAGTTAAACACAAAGTAGTTACAGTTTTATTTACATTTATACACACAGAATGTATAAATGTTAACTATTGTAAGATTTTATAGAACTAGAAGTTACTATAGTAAGATTTTACAGAGCAAGAAGTTACTATTTTAAGAATTTACAGAGGTAGAAGTTACTATTGTAAGATTCTAAAGAGGTAGAAGTTACTATTGTAAGAATTTACAGTGGTAGAAGTTACTAAAGACAGAGCCCACATGCAACTTAGTGGATTGTACAGGCAGCAGATATGCATAAAAATTGTTTTGTCATTTCAGTGAGAGGTTGAGAGTATTCTGTTTAGGGAGATTATTTGCAGAGTATCATATGGTGAGCACAAAGTCTTAACCTGGTGATGAGCATGTGCAGGTCAAGGACTGGTTAAAATGTTTAAGCAGTGGTTTAAAACTACTGAGTCTGTCTGAGAGTTTTGTTTGTGTGGGGATACTATTCCAGAGTTTAGTAATATATTGGCTGTAAAGACAGTTTCCTGCAACATTATTTAACTTATTTCTGAGTAGTAAGAATTTGTTGCTAGAATGGAGGTCCCATGCTGGGCAGTAGAGCAGTAATAAGTTTTGTAGTGCAGAGGCATTTTCCTTGGTAATTAATTGGTTTGTGTGTTGTAGTTAATTATGAATATGTTAGGTAGTTGTGTAGTTGAAACCAACTTGACTGCTTTAAGCTATGACAATGGTGGGCCCTATGAAGGAGATTGATGGCAAATATAGCTATTTTAGTGTAGCAGGAGGCAAGTTTTTTTCTTTGGATATTGTTTAAGTGTGTTACGATAGGAGTGGCATATAAGATAGTTGGCAATAAGACGGTTGTGGCTTGAGTAGGAGTAGTCCTTGGAATTAACATATTTTGGGAAGCTATACCAGCATTTTTAGTGGTTTATTCTGGATATTATCTACAGCAAGAGGATATTAAGTATGTGATCTACAGAAAGAGGATATTAAGGACTGTTTGCTATCTATCAGACAGTGCACTCTATGGACATTATATGACGAAAGGAAAATTTGAACTGAGGGATGGGCAAATATGGGAACACTGCATGAAAATGAAAATATTGTGAAGCATGTTCCAGGAGTAATTATGCTTAATGGACTCATTGGGGACTCTTAAATATTTTGAATAGTTTAAATTTATTGTATATTTATTATTTTTTCTGCATAAGATCATGTAGATAAATGAACAAATGAAAAAGAGGTAATATATGTGGGCATTTAAGCCTTACAGCTGAAAACTGTAGTCCATATTGTAGATCCTAATAAACATCGGTGGTATGACTGAATTAAAATAAAATGGAGATGTTAAAGGTGCAATTAAAAATGCAGAAAGTGCAAGGTAAGTTAACTGGGAAAAAAATATTACCTGGTTATTATTTAGAGGGGAAGGAAGAAGTTTATGTAGATGGAGAAAGTGAAAAAACAAATGGCTTGTTGTAGGGAGAGCATGTTTTAAAATCTAAGGAGACTGAAAAGATACATACAGCATACAGACTGACATTACTGCAGATGATTAAATCAGAGAAATACAAGAATGTCTTACTGATAACCTTTCCCCAGGATTCAATAAACTCCATGCAGGAATAGTGCTATTCCTGCACAGAGTGAACTGTGACCATTTATCCATAGCTTTAACAGAAGTGCAGCTTGCATATTTATGAAGGCTCGCTACTGTTAAGGCTAAATGGACCTGAACACTACTGAATGCAGGGGCGTGTTTAAGTAGTGCATGGACATCTAACACACCCATTGCACTCAGTGCCGTACAGCACTTTTTAAATGTATTTCAGTGCCTGCGGACACTGAAATAAAATAAAATTAGTAAATCAGTGTTCATGGACACTGAAATAGATAGGGGAGCAATAAATCAATGCAGGGGGTCAGTGACAGGTTCTGTCACACATCCCATGCATTGTCAAAGTGCCGTATGGCACTTTCAAAACACTTTCAGTGTCCGCGGACACTGAAAGCAGGAAGTCAGGATAGGAAGCAATGCAGGGTGTATGGGACAGGTACTGTCACACATCCCCTGCATTATAAAAGAGCCGTATGGCTTTAAACACAATAAGAGCTGTATGGCCCATACCCCTCAACTGTACAGGTTTCTGCAGAATGCCCAGATGCCTGCCTTACATACCTTTCAACCTCATAGAGAAAGAAAGCCGTAAAAAACTTAAAAGATGGGGGGGGGGGCAAAGGCCCAAAAATAGAAACTCATTTTAATTATTGCTCTTACAAACTTGGAAAGCTGATAGAATAACAGGTTTTGCATTCGCACAAATTTCCCAAAGGTTGTGAAGTCTGAAATCCAAATGTCTGTTATGTTTTGACTTAAACCCCAAGTAATTTGCCAATGATTTGCTAGAAAACCACAGCCACACTTTCTAAATTTGTAAGAGCAATATTTAAAATCTGTCCCTATTTGTCCCCTTACAATTTCTCTTACTTTGAGTGACAAGGAGTATAGATACGTGTAAATAAAGTGGGTTTATTATTTTTTTCCATTCTATGTTATGTTTAAGCATAGCTGAGTGGATGTGCACTGTATGGCCCTCTGTTCAGCATTGCTTAAACATCCCATAGGAGATAAATAAAAATATACAGCTCAAATCTTAAAGCTGAGATAGCATTGTGGTTAGCATCCTGGCTTTGCATGTTGGCATTCACAGTTCGAGTTCCAAGAGAGGCAGTTCGTTTTAACACTGCTTTCCCATGTAAAAATAATTATTTTTATTTTAAATTATGTAGTAATTGATATTTGTCAACTGGAATAGTGTAGCTGGTCTAAAATGGAAGTGTGAGTGCATATAACATGTGAAATCACCCATGTATACACAAATGTCCCATACAGTAGAGTCACACCCCATGGTAATGTAATGAAAGCACATAGATGATGTCATGTAAAGTAAATCATATACACTTGCTAATATGTCAGTAATGATTAAGTCCCTATTCTGATATTTCCTAAAAATGAAAAATGAGCAATAGTTAGCAGTGCTCAGCTATGCCTAGCTGGTTTAAGCATTGCTTAGATGTAAATGCTAAGCAACAATCAGCTCAGCTAAGCAGATTTGCACACTGTTAAGCAGTGCTCAGCAATTACCCCTTTAAGTACTGCTTAAATTGGCTTAGCAGGCTTGCATGCTGCTTAGCTAAGCTCAGCATTTTCAAAATAGTCCAGTGACAGCAAAGGGTGGGAATATAGCCTTATTTAAATGGCACAGGCAAGAATACAGCCAGAACCTGTTGTAGCTTGCTCTGAGTAGGAACTATGTCAGGTGTTGGTGAGGGCTTGTGCTTCTGGGCACAGTGCTGGGGCATTTTGGAGTCCAGAGGCATGGCTGGGCTCCTTGTAGCAAACCATGATGATAGACTTCAGCATGGCCAGTACCAGGACTCACAGTATAAAGCAGAGGCCTGGGACCATCTGGCATCCAATTTCACTAGTGCCACTGGCATTCACTGAACTGGTGAGTAGGTATGACATCACTATGCCGACCTAAAGCAGAGGAAGGGGGTGGTTTTGGCCCAATGTTTCCAAGATGCATGAGACAACCCATGTTCCAGCAGTTTGTAAGTATCCCAGATATAGCTGTACCAAATTATAGCCTGACTGCATGATAGGCAGGTATGCATAATGTTTGTTTTTCCCCCTACAGCTGCAGCAGAGAGGACTAGCAATGCTGAGGCCCATGTGGATAAACTGACAAGGCTGCACTGACAGGCTGTTGAGTACAGATGTACCTTGCAGTATATAGTGCAATAAATAAAAAAGAGTAAATTGTTTACTGTGTTCTTTGTCTAACGATTAAAGAAAAGATTTCCAGACTAATAGTCATCTACAGCATATGCAGTAGTAGAGCACTGTGTCATATAAGTATAATAAAAACTTAAGCCATCAACTGTTGTGTTTATTCTGGTATGTTGTTGTAGAAATAGTATGTGTATAGGTTCTGCACAGAAAATATGGCTTTGACAGCATGAATTAACGGAGGTTGCTCTGAGAATTGGCTAGTATGCAAAACAGTAGATTGTGGAGCTGTAAATCAAGATATGCATGAAATATGACCTATGTTATGTACTAAGATCCAAACCCTGAATACTAATGTCAAATGTATTAGAATGTGTCCCCTGCTGCAGTGCTTTGTGTTAACCTTTACGTTCCAGATTTTATAATATCAAAGGATTACTACACAGTACACTAACTATTAATTTGTCATGCATGAATCTCAGGATTACAAGGACAGACTGTCTAACCCACAGAGTATTAGGTAGAAAAAAGTCAAGCAAGCACTTCCCCAATAGCTCAGTGTGATGTAAAACAGCTTTGTAGTTAATTTTAGAACACCCAGAAATGGTTCGAATCCGGGAAGTGGTGCTAAGATATGTGTATATATATCTATATAAATATATATATATATATATATATATATATATATATATATATATATATTTATATATATATATATATATATATATATATATCATATATATAAATATACACTCAATAAATCTTAAATATTTGTAGAAACAGTCAGCTAGGGTTAACAGATATTTTGTCCCAGGTCTTACAGGTAATGAAATGTTTGTAGTAGCTGTTTGCAGGGTATAACAATACACCATGTACAACTGTCCAACCCCATGTCTGCAAATGACAGCAGGATAGGTACATACACCATGCCCTCTTCCCAATACATGTCTCTCAAGTGCCACGCTGTCACAGCTAGTGGTCACTGCTGCCAATCACCTTGGACACAGATAGAAATCCAAGTGAACTATGCTAGTAGCAGACTCACACAATATCATTGCAGGGTACCCCTTCTTTGTACAAGCCCCCTCCAGTAAAGTAGCCAGCATTTACCCAGTCTGCCCCATACCAGTACAGGTTGACAGTCTAACAGGTATGTATGTGCCACAGAAGCTACAGGCCATAAGTAGATGAAAAGAGAGGGCAGACCTGTAGAGTATTGAGCAGTACTGTTGCAAAAAAATAGAAGCCAATACAGTTGTTAATGGACTTTTTTCTCTCCCCCCACCCATCATCTGCATTAATAATTATTATTCATATACTATGGGTATGTTGTTCTCAAAACCTATCGTTGGAGATGTGTTCTCTTTTTGTTCATATATTTCATTGGTTGCATATTAACATACCTTGTTCAAATACCATTACTGGAGGCTTGTTGCTGTCACTGTAACTGTTAAAATGCATACTGTTGTTCCATTTATGCATGTGTTCTGATTGCTATGCACCTGTTTCAAATCTGTTGTTTTGGGTTAACTGGAACACCCATGCATGCTGTTATAACTAACTTTGAAATGTATTGTTCATGACTAACCAATATACCTGGGAAAACCACAACACCATAGCACATTTGGGAAGGCAAATCCTGGTGGATCCTCCTGTCCCGTCCCATCTGGCCATGGCACCAGGCCCCAGTACGCCTGGGTCCCAACCTTGAATATCGTTCTCTGCTGCTCCCGTTCAGGTGGAACCACCTCAGGGGATGGGACCCGTCATCCCCCTGGGTGCAGGTGTGGAGAGGAGCCTATTACCTGCAGAATGTTCTGGGGTATGGTGCACAGTGTCATCCACTCTGAGTTGGGTGGCCAGCTGTGCTAGATGAGAGGTCTGCCTGGCAGACCTCAAGGGGCAGGCTTCTCCTCTTGTCAAGCCCAAGCACAGCCACCTTTGGGGTCATGAAGCTGCAGTGGTGACTGCCCATGGGTGGAGACCTCAGTCCCACTGCATCCATTTGGGGGCTCATGGGCCTCTGATTCCCAACTACCATCCCTGTCCAAGGTTTCTACCCCCTCATGTGTCATATACCACACCTGTCTGCTGTCTTGTGTGTCTTGTCTGTCTGCAAATGCTACCTATCCTACCCAGCCTACTTCCCCAAACATACCTACAACCCTTCACCAACATCCCACTCTCACCTAAAAAAGGGCATCTGTCTTACAAAAAAATCATTGTCCCATACATAACTCTACATCTCATCCCCATGCCAAGTGAAATTAATCAATCTACCCACAAATTATTCTACAAATGTCTGTTGCCAACACCCCTCCTTGTGAGGTGTGAGGCTGTAAATTCCAAATTCTACACATTATTTACAGCTGTTGCTGCAGACGAAATGTAGAGCTATAATCCTTTCCTACAGCCATTCTGCACATCCCAGCTTGTTTTCCTAATGTTTTACCTCCTGCTTTCCCCATTTCACCACTTTCCTAGCACTCTTTTTTTCTTTTCTTTAAATAAAATTAGCACAGGTGTAAGCAGGAGTAAGCGGTGTTAAGTGAAGCTAAGAGGACTTAACCATCTGTTAGCATAGTTTAGCTTCACGGAAAACTGCGCAGACCCACTTACAACTGCTTAAAAGTGCTTTAATCACTCTGTCTCCATCAGCCCTTGTTTTGCCCAGCAGCAAAATAATCAGTCCTGCCACATCTCAGGCCCAAAATGCTATGCACTACAATCACAGCAATATACACCATCTGAGCTGTGAGGATTTGTAATGCTTTTACAAACATATCATGCATTATAGTCATTTAACATGAGTGAAAAAAAGTTATCATTACCAAGTCTTGAACCCAGGACCCTATACACTACAATCACAGCAACACACCTCTACACAGTCAGAGCTGCAGGACTTGGCAATGTTTTTACAAACCTATCATGCACTACAGTCATTTAACATAAGGAAATATGTATATCTGTAGTACTCTTATATACATATATATGTACATATAAATACAAACATAAGTATATGTAAAGGGCAAACAACAGTGACATCTTTGAAATATGGCTGTTTATCCACAGAAGTCTGCTAGAGCAGCATGGTTTGATTTAACATATAATTCCTGATAGATTCCAGGTCTGAAACACAAATGATTGTCATCATTTACTGATGTCAATGCTCACATCATCCCAGTGATTCGTCAGAAACCCACAACTGTTATGTGGAACAGACCAAACATATGAGCCACACATCTGGACAGTGTCTAGACATCTGGATAGTGGACAGGTATGATTGCAGTCATGTAACAAAAGAGAAAATACACTGAGAGCTGCCAACTATTTCACCTAACACCTTCTAAACCACAGTCAAACCAACCCAGCACTACCCCAAATCAGCTCTGGGGAATTACCCATGTATTTCCACATATATCATGCATTATAGGGATGGAACTGTAGGGAAAAGCAGATATTGTTGAGAAATTGTCCACCCACAACCATTTGCACCACAGTCACAACAACATACCAGTACACCAAATGAACTCTAGAGTAGAATGACTGAACAAACATATCCTGATTGCCAGTCACATACTACACTTAAATATACTGGCCAAACTCACAGTCTATTGGGAATCCTAGGGTGTTACAGGACATTTGTCAGTCTGCTCCTACAAACATATACACCTGATAGACCACCAGCAACTGTAGCAGCATGCACAGTCAGATAGAAAAGGATCTATGACACTCACACCTGCTACTCTCCGTACTCAACCCAACAGACATTTACACAACACTGCTACACAGTCTTGGCAGTCTGTTTACAATAGCCAGACATAAATAACTCTCAACTGTACAGATTTCCACAGAAGATCCAGGGTGTGGGACCATATTTATGGCCACTACCACATACCACTTCCAGGAGTCTGCTAAGTCACTGGGATGATATCAGGAGTGTAGTCACTAAAAAATGATATACCATATTTCTGAACCTCTTACTGCAAGACTTCTTGTCAAGGCATGATGTACTTGGGGGACAGGGGGCCAAAAAGGGGTACATATCTCACATAATGATTTTACGAACTGAAACAGTTGCTGGTGTTACAGGGTTTCTTGTAACATAACATCCCTGAAGGACATGATGTCTGAAAGACTAATGGATGTTAACATTTACTGACTACAATACTCACATTATCCTACTGATTTCTCACAGAAATTAACTGAGGAACAGACCAAACATAACAGGTAAACCTCTGGGCAGTCTCTGGACATCTGGACAGCTGAGAGGTATGTCAGAGACATATCACTGTCAGACGTCAAGTCACGTAGAAAATGCATGTCCAGACAAACCCTGTTAATCTAGCAATCCTCTATGTGTATAACAGCTAAGCTTACTTACAATCTGTACCCAATTTTGCAGCTTTGTCCCCCATGTTGTTAGACTGCCTTCACATGTCTTGTCCTGAGAGGTATTTCCACCTACTGTCTGTGAAGCTGTTGCCCCCACACCTCCATAATGTCCTCCACACAGGCAAGGAAAAGGGACAAGGCCCACATGAAGGACTTAATTATAGCACTCTGTTGCCATGGCATTGACTAATGGAAAGACAACACGGCTTCTCTGGATGCAAGTAGCAAGTTGGAGACACTGATTGGTGCACAGACCATCACCTGCTCATGGACATTATCTACAAAAGGCAATCTGCTGCCTATGCAACACGGGTCTGACCCCCATCTACACAAAGACAGACTGCGACTACACAAGCCTAACCATTTGCATTATTATGAGGAAACCCTTCAGCACTACAACAGGTATATCAATCACATTTGCTTGTAATGTAATGCAGAAGGGACTCATATGCTGCTGTTTGGCACCTATGGCCATTCCTGCTTGCCCTGTCTGCATCTACATAAATCACATTTTTGGCCCCTGAGTCACCCCAACTAAGGTCAGCTCATGTATGACTACTACTGGAGTGTCTGTTGTCCAATACTGAGTCTGACACTGCTAGGTCAGCTACCTGGGATGTTGTAAATACTCATATGTCACCTGTGAATGCTAGTATGATACATATTCTTTTCTTACAAATGTAAGAGCTTTATATAAGGTATGTGCATAATACACAACAGGCACAGAAGTGCGTGCTGACCTGTGTTATATACTGAGCCCATACCTGACAACTGTCCAGAGTTTTGCAGACTGACGACATGTCTGCCACATATTTGTAGTCAATGCATCATACAGTTGTGTATTGTCTGGCACATCACTGACAATCTATTAAAGACTGAAATCATAACATAATAGCATACATTTGATTGTCAGATGTCATATCCTGTGGAGTAGACTTGTGAATGCAAGACCGTCTTTGCTGGCAACTAATTGTGTTTCAGCTAGATTCATAAAGTGACACAATTTTCTGACCTTTGCCCACCAGTGATGTGTGCCTTTCTGCAGATGTCTTGCTGTAACAGAGACTAGGTTACTTAGCATGAAACCCATGTCAGTGCAAGCATACCTTGTCCTGTAGGATGCCAACATTTTTGCAGTCACTGACACCTGCTATGCAGCTGTGGAGAGCACACTAACCTTGCCAAGTTACTCATTCCATCATAAATATAGACCCCAAATGGAGGGCTGCAAAGCCACAGGAGGTGGAGTGTTAAACATTATCATACACATGCACACCTACAGACTGGCCAAACAGTATGATGCATGGGAGACATCCTGAGTACAGTTAACAGTTGACAAAACACCTACTCAAATCATAGCAAGCTACAGGCTGCCAACCATGACTATGGACACCCACCACACCTATTGAGACTTGCTGATATCTGTCAGGAAACAATTGTCTACACTGCTCCTGGGTGACTTCAACTACCCAACCATAGTGTGCATGACCTATGCCACCTGAACATGAATGCACAGAGACCCCTCAGCTTTGTCAATAGCAATGCAATGGGTCAGCCGGTTAACACTCTTAAGACAGGTAGAAATATCCTGTACCTGATCCTAACCAACCTGAGTAGCCACTATAGCATTTCTACAGTGTCATCCCCCTTGGTAAGATCTGACCACATAGCCATCACTGTTCAGGTCACCATCTCTCCTGCCCCCCACCCCTGTCAGGGTAAAAAAAAATAACTTTACACAAATGACAATAAATTACCTCAGAGCAGGTAGAAGTCCCATCAGCTGGAACTAGCAGTAGTGACCAAGCCCACAACACATACATAGCTGTATGGACTCAGCAATACCTGACAGGACAACATCAGCTCCCTCAAGGCAGGGTACATGTCTGTGGTGGACAGCAGCAATGCACAAATACCATAATTGGTGAAAATAATTGCTGGACAGGGCCAAGAAGGAAGAGGTGCCTTATTAGAAGCAATGTCACCTTGGTCTGCACAAGCAAATAAGGTCACAGCTGAATTACCCTAGGGCTATCTTTGAGTGCAAATTGGACACATTCACCAAGGCTAATCACTAGGCCTTCTGCACATATGTCAGCAGTCCCAGAGGCAACACCCAAATCTGGTTTGTCATGGTGGTCAATAACGCCACATACACATACGGCATAGATATATGCAACCTGCTGCAGACAGGTGAAGTGTAAACATCACCCCCCTGTCCTCCCATTGGTACACATGTGCATGCACAGGACCTGCCCCCCCCTCATCATCAGAAAGCAGGTCCGTAATGCCCTCTCAAAGGCAACACACAGAAGTCTCCTTAGGCTTGATACCATCCATGGCTACATTTTACATGAACTCAGGCATGAGTTCTCAGATACATTGCGCACTTTAGTCAACCAAAGCTTGAGCACCTGTGTCATCCCATCTGCACAGAAGACAGCCACTGTCATCCCTATACAAAAAGGTGGACCACTCCACCAATCCAGCCAATCTTATGCACATTAGCCTAACTAGCCTGTTCTGCAAGGGCATGGAAGGTGATATCAAGGACATTATGAACAGGGACATTGGCAAACTCAAAATACCTGAGCCCACACATTGTGGTATTGTCAAAGGAAGATCAGGCCTGTTAAACCTGGTTGACTTCTCTGACGTGGTCAACAAACACAAGAGGGGAAGATGGTGAACAATGCCTACCTTCACCTAGCTCAATTATCTCAAAATAATCCCCATGTAGCCAGAATACATATGCCTACTCAGCTAGGCATAGATTTGTATGTTACCAGATGGTTAGCTAACTGGCTCAATGATAGTACCCACTCGGTCAAAGTAATGGAACCCACATCCAGTAGTAGAGTCTTCCAAAGCAGTGTATATCAAGGATTGGTCTGGGGGCCTCTATTGTTTGAGATATATGTATTTGAGGTACAGGACAAAATCAGTGCTCTATGGCTGACCAGTTTTACAGATGATTGCAAGCTGGCCACTGTCTTACATTCCCCTACTGATGTGAGCATTCCCAAGAGGCCTCAACCAATTAATGACTGGTGTAAGAAGCTTTGCCACAAACTGAATGCCAGGAGATGCATCATTCTCCCAGCTGTGGCAGGTGGCATCCACTCTAATTATGATAGTAATAATGTACTGAGCATGCATTCAGGTGTAAGGCAACTTTTGCACCAAGGTTGGTAGCAACCTGACAGTTTCCAACCATGTGGGCACCATTGTACGGAAGGCTGTCTACATGGCCCACCTCACAAATACAGGTATGTTATCACGGAACCAGGAGAACACGACTTGCCTGTATTCCACCCTTAGTTCAATGGCTTCATTGGTACCTTGCCAAGCAAATGCAGCAGTTGCAGAGACCACAGAGGTTCCTGACCGGGCAAATCCAGGGTCTGCAGAACCTATCCTATACAGGTAGACAAAGCCCTGTCCCTATATTCAGTCTCATACAGACTGATCACAGGTGACCTGTGTCTGGCATACAAGGCCTTTTTCAAACCAGTCTTGATGGCATTTCTACATATCTGTAAGACAAACCCAACTCACGCATCATGCACGCAAGCCCCTCATCTGGTCTGTGACATGTATAGTACTTGTTGGTAGGATAGTGTAGTGTCCCACACAATACATTGTCTTTAAAATACACTGCCCCCCATGTCTGGCAGAGTACATGTATAGCCTTATTGAAGAAGAAGCTGGACGACTGCATGGGAAACAGATGAGACACCCCTAGGATCCCAAGTGTGTCCCAGCTGGACAGGGGAAACAGATGCTGTCATTGAAGGGACATGTGTGAAAGTCTGGGCCAGGCTTATGAGGGCATCAGGGTTAATAGCCTGGTATCATCTTATGAGGCTATGCACCTAGTACTTGACATGTTTCCTGTATGTATTGCAGACTGTCCTGCAATGTTGTCTGAAATGAATCCATGTGAGTCTGAACTGTGTAGGTACTACAGTGATAGTGTATAGTCTTGTTCCTTCATCAGTTATCATCACGTATCGTTACACCTTGTCATTGTGTGTGGTCTGTATGGCAGTAAGGCAGCTTTTATAGTACATGCATATGCACTTGGTGACACTGTATAACTCACTCCAATACCCTTGGTCTTGGCCACAATTACCATTCTGCTACTAGGCCCATCACACAGTAGGATTTGTCACCCTTTTGTTGTGTGCCTTACAATAGCAGTGAAAGAGATGGATTGTGGCAGGCAGAACTACCGTAAGGTCTGCCCTGAAAGGCTCATATGTGTTACAGGTGTGCCAGTCTGTACCAGGAGTGTGTGTGTGTGTGTGTGTGTGTGTGTGTGTGTGTGTGTGTGTGTGTGTGTGTGTGTGTGTGTGTGTGTGTGTGTGTGTGTGTGTGTGTGTGTGTGTGTGTGTGTGTGTGTGTGTGTGTGTGTGTGTGTGCGTGTATCAGCAAACAATACTGCAGGGTATAAATTTACATATGTTGTCTTCCCCTTGCAGGTGAACCCATGCTTGGTGTCCCTCCCCCACACAACCTGTTGTCAGTGTCTTAGCAGACTCCCCTGATGATGGTGGTCATATTAAGCCATGGGTGGGGTTGTTTGGGCCTGAATCTGTGCCATTGTTTAGTATCCCACTTTAACCCACCATATCCCCACACACAGTCAGTATGCCCACACATCCCTAGTCCCCAGCAGCAACAGATAGTGGACAGATTAAGGGTAGTGGCAAGGAACAGGCTAGTGTGTTGAGTATGGCGAGTGTGAGTGTAAACAACAGCCATAGTCAGAGAGCAGGCAAGGTCACACACAAGTAGATGGACAGGGGTGCTCAATGGAACACTGCTGACTATCAAGCCCCTGTCACAAGTCCCACAGCAGGAGTCACCAGATGCATGTTCCAGTCTGTTATGGAGGCATGTACTGACAGCAACATCAGACAGATGCTCAGGGTTATGCATTCAATGCTCTCTGCAATGTGTAATGACCTCCATGGTATTTCTGATGCCATATGTCATCTTGCTGATGTCATGGATAGACAGTGGGGTGAGACATTGTCACTGCTTGACCATGCAATGTCTGTGCTTGAGCATGTGGTGGAAGTAGGGCATCTGTCAGGTGGACGTAGGTCAGCAGCATGATCAGCTGTGGGCTCACATGGCCATGCACATTCACAGCCCCATAGTGGCAGTACTAACAGCACTACTGAAAGGAGGGTGTTATCCACACCACACCAGAGCAGGCCATAGGCACATATTCCTGGCCAGTCACATCATGGACGTGGATCCAGTAGACAGCAGTTACCATCAGGGAGTAGTACTGCATTTGTCCTTGGGCCTGGTGGTGCCAGTGGTACCATTAGCAGAACCAGTTCCTGCATCCCTGCTGGGAGATGGTGAACCATACATCCTGACATGTACGGTCCATGGCTGTCCAACATAGCCCTGTGTTGAGCATCCACATGGCTTGATGGTGTGCAGACAAACACACACACATCCCTATCAGAGGCTGGTTACCACCAAACATGCACAGCTTCTTTGACATGTCTCGGTTGAACACCACCCCTCCAGATACACACACACACACACACACACACACACACACACACACACACACACAATGTCAGCCATATGGCCCAGCTTAGGCCTTTGGCAATCCAACACCACACCTTGTGCATGTGACGATACTTGTGCCACAACCCAGTTATCCATACAGTCGATGCACAGACATGCTAATATGGGTCTTATGCACAGGGTGACTATAGTACAATGGAGCAATGTCATGCTGTGTAAGGTGCTGTCTGCTGGCAATAGTTATGGGTACACATAGAGGTGTATGTACCTTGTTATCCATAATATACTACTGCTGATAGTACTGCTGACTGACTGTAGTGTCACATATTGTATTCTGGTTGCTTGCCAGGTGTCTGTGTGCCTGCTTACAGTAGCAATGATGAGTAAGATGGAGTGGGAACACAGTGAACTTTTCATAGCCAAGGTACAGCTGTATATGTACATGTTTACCAGGTGTGTTTATGTGAGGGGCAATTGTGGCACACAGTCTGACCTTGCATACATACCCTTGCCACAGCTACCTAGCCTTCATACATGTCATCTGGGTGTTCTGTGGGACCTCAGGATCACACATACAGAGAAGGTCACTTGAGTACTGGTACTAGGTCCCTCACAAGCTTAGCCATTACTTTAACTGCAAGAGATTCAGCTATCAGCACCTGTTGACCCTGCTATTTATGTCACATCTACTCAACTGTCATGCAGTTAATGAGGGTATGCCTGCTACTGTGTATGACAATTTTGGGGTATGTATTCCAGACACAGGTGAGTCTGTGTTAGTCTAACCTGATAATCACCAGCATGTGTGTCTGCTATTTTATATGCATGTCTGGCCTCTCATGCTGGTAGTACACACAGAGTCATAGCCCTGTATATGGGGCAGCTGATGAAGGGCTGAGCACAGCCCCTACCTGCACAGTCTTATGAACAATAGGTCTATAACATAGCACAGCGGTACTGTAGTATGGCAGTTGGACACTACTATTTAAGTGGGTGACAATTGCAGGGACTGTTAGGATTGCCAATGGTGGGTTCAGTAGCCCTTAAAATGTTAGAACCATCTGACACACACACACACACATACACACACACACACACACACACACACACACCCACACACACACACACAGACACACCGCTGCCTGGGGACATGCATTGAAACACACAAGCACATGGAGGTGACACTTCTCAGAGTAGATGAACTACCCATCTATTAATGTACAATACACGTTGATAAGACCATTGCATGCACCACAGTGGCTTGTTATTAGAAACTGTGTAACTGTGCTTGTACAGTGAATGACATCTGTATGGGCTGCCACTAGGTTGGCAATGGGGGAGTTCACATGGTAGAAGAAGCACACAAAATGGTATAGCCATCACATACACACAATAGAGACAGCCACAGGTGCTGTGCATACAGAAACACATGCACAGTCGCCTGTAGACATGTTAGCAACCCTATGTATCCACTTGTATGTACTATAGTGCTGTGTACACATGACATGCTCCACACAGGTCCCAGGCATGTAATCTAACATGCAGCCTCTTATAACAGGTAATCTTGTAAATGTCTTCATGGATGGTGTGATAACCCACCAGATATAGCAATTGGTCTTGTCTACTGCTCCTACAAACCTGCACAAGTAACAGAGTGACAGACTTTGTATCAGCGTGATGTGTCAGTCATGTACAATGTCTGATGCTGATATGCTTATTCCATCTCTTATGTATGGCAGCCCCATTTTCATCAGCCTCCATAAATTACTTAGCAGTAAGCTTCAACAATGCTACTATAAATTAGCAAAATTTGCATCAAACTTGCCGAACCACTCCCACCACTGTAACGCTCTTTCAAACATATCTTGGCAAGAATTTTACCACTACCTTCAATTTACACAACTCTCTACGGCCCATAAACTAGTTTTCCAACCTGATACCTGTCCCAATCTCCAATCCATCTTACACACATATACCCCTACTCAATCCCTCAGCTATTTTGATAAACTCTATTAAGTGTAGCCAAACCCAACAAGAGAGCAGGACAATCTGTATATTCCTGCAACATAGCCAAACAATGAAATACCCTCCCCTCCACCATTACCCAACTAGACTCCCTAAAGCCATTTAAAGCTGCACTGAAAACCTACTTGTTACAAAACCCAAACCATACATGTTATAAACAATGTAAATCCCATTAATTACACAACCCAGTAAACAAAAACCTACCATCTAACACCTCTCATTTCTTTCTACTCAACGGACTAGCAGACCTTATATATCCATCACAAAATCCATAATTTCTGAGTTGTACTTTTTAACTGTAATTAGAAGCTTGCTGATTAAAGTATATAACAGCTGTTTTGCAATTGTACACTCTCTGTAGTACTCACTTGTCTAGTATTGTTCTTGTTTTTAAAACTGCGGAGGTTTTTCTCCCCAGATCTATAATTAAACTGTGTAAGTTTTTTATTGTTTGTTAACTGTGGAGCTTTTCCCCCTGGGCCTCCACTGAAAATGGGTCCTGTGCCCAGTGGACTTTCCTGGTCAACAAATGCCAATAAAATAAATAAATAAAATAAAATGTGTGCCACTGCAGTAACTGTGACATATTTGGCAATGATATCACAGGAATGCTCATTGTTAGGGGACACAAATCACATATTCAAATGTATATATTCCATGTACATCTGTACAGATGACTGGTATGGGTGTATAGTGTTACATGGTGCACTCCCTAATAATACTACATTTGAAAACTATTACATCCATATCTACTCAACTATTACTAGGCGGTGATATTCACCCCAATCCAGGTCCTGCAACCAACACCAAAAAAAAAAAAAAACAGTAATTCCTACCTCCCTTCCAAACAAAACACAAATGACTTACTAATCCTGAACCTAAACATCCGCAGTATTATGAACAAAACTGAAGAACTTCATTCCACCCTCTCTTTATACAATCCCGACATCATTGTCATCACTGAAACATGGCTCAAACCACACATCAGTGACAATTCCATAACCCCACATGGTTATAATATCCTTAGGTCTGACCAGGTACACAGAAGAGGCAGTGGAATAGCCCTACTTCATAAAAGTAACTTAAAAGTTCAACTCCTACACATAGAGCAAAAATGCTGAAACCTTACTCACATTAAATCAACACAGACACCTTAACTAAGTTGGCATCTATATAACCCCAGGTGAGAACCTTCGAATCCTGGAACCCATACTCCACTGGGCCTCCCATCCTCTGCCCCAGGAAACTATCATACTAGGTAATGTTAATGTTGACTGGAGCTGTATACACTCTCAAATTCCCACCTGCCATATTAATCTATACAAATTCACCCAATCATCCAATCTCCTACACACATAGATAAGGCCATTAATAGAGAATCTACATTAGATTGGATCCTTACCAACCAGCCCAATACTGCACATCTATAGGTCGCAATAGCCAACACACTCAGTGACCACAACCCTACCTCCATCCTTAGACATAAACAAACAACTCCCCCTCCCTCCTACAAACCCGCTACCATAAAAACTTCCCCAAAGAAGATTTCCTGATGGCTTTAAAATATTGAGACTGGTCTCCCATCATAACCCTTCCACTAGATAGTGCAGTTGAATACTTCATCTCTACATTTCTAGGCATCGTCAACCATCTAGTCCCCACAAAAACAATTAGGATACAGAGCAATCCCACCCCCTGGCTCCAAATAACCACAAGAACCCTACTCCAAAATAGGGACAAAGCCTGGAAAGCCTGGTGCCATCATAGAACACCCACAACCAGGAAATCCTCTCTAGAACTTTGGAATAAGGCCAAAAAACAAGTAAAACTAGATAAACAAAACTACTCTCCCTACAAAAGAGACATAATACCAACCCTCAGAAATTCTGGGCAACAGTAAATAATATCCTCAAACCTGGTAAATGCACCAACCTACCCTCCCAATACACCCAGCACAGATCTTGATATAGTCTGCAGCTTTAACACCTACTTTACCTCCTCTATCCTAAAACTCTTAAATGACTCCACCTCCACCAACACCCCTCAACCACCCCATATTTCAACAAAACTGATTCCCCTTCTCACTCAAGCCAGTACAAACATCCTATATACAAAAATAAACTAAACTCAAACCCACCACCCTCAACACCAACAACCTCCCTGCGGAAAACCTCCAACTCGAATCCACAGTCATAGCCTATCCTGTTTCATTACTAATTAATAGATCCATTACGAAACACACCATGCCTACCTTGTGGAAAACCCCTTTCATTATTCCCCTTCACAAAAGTGGCCCTTCTTATGAACTCTCTATCACCCAATAGCAATTTTTTCACCCCTGTCAAAGATTCTAGAGAGATGCAAACATCACCAAATCCTCTCCCACCATCTCACTCTAACCCAATATGGCTTTCGCCCATCCCACAATACCTCCACCACCCTACTCAGATTCACAAACACCATAAACTTCTATAGAACCAAGGTAAACTAATTTCCACCACCTTCCTTGATCTATCCAAGGCATTTGATATGGTATCTCACAAAAAAATTCTAACCTGTCTCTCTGTCCTGAACTTTGACACCCCCACTATATACTGGTTGAAAAGCTACCTAGACAACTGATACCAGTCTGTCAAATCCCTATCCCCCCACTCCCTGTCACCCTAGGTGTACCCCAAGGTTCTATCCTTGGCCCACTGCTCTTCAGCATCTTTATCATTCAACTCCACCTAGCTACCAAAATGCCAATATAGTCCAATACACTGATGACACAACTCTCAATATGCTCTGCACCCAACATCCAACTTCATCAACAAAAAGCCCAACTAGCCTTTACTGAAATTGAGCACTGGCTCAATAACTCACAACTTATACTTAACCCAAAAAAAAAAAAACAACTCATGCTGTTCCACCCAACCAAACCCACTGACCTCTCCTTTTCCATATTGTCCATCAACACCCAAATCACCCCAGTCTTTGAGGCAAAACTCCTTGGAGTTACCATTGACCAACAACTCAGCAAGCACATTTTAACAACCATCTCTAAATTCCACAAAACACTAGGCTCCCTCTACAGGTGCAAAAGTTACCTTACCTCAGAATCCCATGTGGCTATAGCTAGAACTCACCTTCTATCCAACTGCTATATGCATCTCTCTCACTAACAAACCTAAATAAAACCATCTCACAGAAACTCTCCACCTGCTACAACAAAATCGCCAGATTTGCTGCTAATGCCAATTCATGTTCCCACCACTGTCATTTCCTACAAATCCTACATTGACTATAATTCATCAACCTACTAACATATCACCAACTCCCCATTGGCCCACCAAATATTGTACTACCCTGAAAACCCCCCCTGCCCTGAACAACCTCCTTATCTTCCACCATCCTAACAGACCACTATGTTCCAGCAACAAAGCCCTAATTGAAACTATATCTTGTTAAAACAACTCAGGGGAATCTCTTTTTGCCTGTGAAATTGCCAAAACCTGGAACCACTGTTCTCCTGACCTTAGACTTCTAAAATCTACATCCTCCTCTCAGACACTTCTAAAATCATATCTCTACTCAAGCCATCTATGCAACTGTAACAAACCACCATAAACTTACCTTTTACTACAAGAACTCCTTTTAACTACTCCGGTACATGCTCTCTCAAGGTGCTATACAAATGTATTATTTTGCTATTCAGAATACACTGCACTCATTTGAATGCATCTCAGTGTTCATAAAAAATGAATGTAAATACTTAAACAAATAGTCATTGCTTCATCCATCCATCAGTGTGAATGCTACAAACTGTTATGTTCGTTCTGTATAACACATGTGACTTTTTTCTTTATATTGTGACAAACATCTGTAAATATTATATCTATACACTGACATATACTACGCAATCTGTAACTTTTTACTATGTACAAATTTTTTTATCTCATGTTAATATAAATTGTATGCTTTTTTTTTCGATTTGTATTGGAGCTTTTCTCCCTAGGGCATTGCTGAAAACAGACACTTGCTGACCAGTTGGACTATCCTGGAAAACAAATGTGAAATAAATAAATAAATAAATAAATGTGAGGCATATGCCATTAACAGACACTTTAAAGTAATATCATAAGTATGAGGTCAACAGGCCTTAAAATGGTATAACCTACATACACAACAGTGACAGGGGATATGCTTCACAAACACTACTAGAATTGTTAGTATTGAGATTAGAACCCCAATCTATCTAATTGTTTCCACTGTAGTATTATGCTGTTATTGCACACACCACAGAGCTTAGAAGGCTGATAAGTGTATAAAATACATCTAAGGTGAATGACATCATCAGACCTTGTAAAGTAGGGCAATGGGACATGTACTGGGAGGTACACTCCTCAAAATGGTATAACCTACACCCTCAAAGGACACAATTCTCACACACACACACACACACACACACACACACACACACACATACACAGGGATGATGTGCTCCTCACAAACACACACAGTATCACAGGTAGCAGCATTAAGTTTAGAACCCCAGCGTATCTAGTTATGTGTACTACAGGGTTATGCAGTTATTGCATGTGCTATGGAGCTTATAGGATTTAACAGTGTTGCAAAGTATGTCTAAGGTGAGTTACATCATGATCCCTTGTAAAGTATGGCAATGGGAAATGTACTGGGTGAGAAGGGCATACAAATACATTACCCTACAAGCATACCCACTTACAAACACCTTCACACACACACACTTGTCACAACTGAGTGTAGATCCCCTGCTTATCTAGTTATCTGTACTATACTGTTACTTAGTTGTTGCACATGCCATGGAGGTTATAGGGTGGAGTGCTGTACAAAACTATTTCTAAGGGCAATGACATTAGCAAGACTTTTAAAGTAGGGCACTGGGAAGTGTTGTGGGTGGGAAAGTCATGAAGATACTTTGTCCTCCAAACATACACACTTACAAACTCTTGCACATACATTTATACACACACACACACACACACACACACACACACACACGCACACACGCACACACGCACACACGCACACACGCACACACACACACACACACACACACACACTTGCCAGATCTGAGAATAGAACCCCTGCCTATCTAGTTATTTGGACTATACTGTTACATAGTTATTGCACGCACTACTGGGCTTCTATGGCTCAAAGATACCCAAAGGTACTTCTGAGGGGAATGACATCAGCAGGACTGCTAAAGTAGGGCACTAGGAAGTGTGGTGGTTGTGAATGGTCTAAAACTGTTTCACCTATGAAGAAACATCCACACATAAACATCCCCCACTTGCCAGGACTGGGATTGGATCCCCTACCTATCTAGCTATTTGTACTACACTGTTACATAGTTATTGCATATGCCACAGATAATATAGGGCTGAGGCTGTGCAAAGGTACTTATAAGGGGAATAACATCAGCAGGACTGCTAAAGTGGAGCACTAGGAAGTGTACCATGTGGAAATGGCCTAAACCTGTTTCACCTACAAACAAACACACACTTGCCAGGACTGAGATTACAACCTCTACTCTCTAGTTATTTATAGTACAGTGTTAAGACATTATCACACATGTTACAAAGCTTCTAGGGGTGACAAGGTGTCCGGTGGTACTTGTAATGTGAATGACAGCAGCAGATCTTATGAAGTACAACAATGGGAAGTGTACTGAGTGGGAACAGCCTCCTAATACTTAAACCTACAGACACACACAGGCAGGTGATGTAATATTATAAACACCAGCTCTGTACTATTACTCAATGGAGCTTGCCTTCATGCTGGCATGTGCCACTGGTTATGACCAGTATGCCACTGTACACAGCAGGACATCACTCTATGCCATTCAGGGTATCCATGTGTATGACTCACTCTCTGTGTGTCCCCCTCTCTCTTTCTCTCTCTCTTTCGCATGTCTATGTGTGTGTATGCTTGGCATATTGTTATCTGTTGCCCATATATTTGTCTGTCTGTCACAAGCAAAAGATGCAGATATATCACATATGGGCCACCTACAGCTAGCTGAGGGTAATCCTGTCTGATGGGTTTGAGTAGGGACAGTTAAGGTGTACATAGCTGTCTGTATGCAAAGACATATATGCACAATACAGTTATATAGTGCAATGGGGCTTCCAACATAGACTGTGATTCTCTAAGTGTAGGAGCATGCCCAGTATGACCTTATACAGTGGGAGTGGGACTCCATTCCAGAGACAACTGTACTCCAGTCCAGGATTTTGTGTGCTACAGCCATGCCTCTCAAAAGTAAACAGGACTTTCTTAGATGTACTGAGTTTGTTTTAGCAGACATTTTCTGACATACCTGAAGTCTGACACTGCAATGTAGTGTGTTATTACCTAGTGACAGACATCCTCAGATTATCACAGTGTGTTACCAGAGGAATACAAGATGTGTGATGCACAGACCAATATTATGAGCCCGACTATATACATTCTTACCCAAAAAGGCCAGTTAAGGGGTATGACTACAGCTGCTTGACTGATGAAGCTATGTAAACAGTCCAGCAACTTGGTGACATACTGGCTGGGGATATCCTGCTTGTGTGGTATTCTTCTTACCTGAAAAGTCATATCCTGGTGTGGCCATACCTCTGAACTGTACATTTTATTGCAGATTGTCTAGGTGTTTGTCTTGAAGTTTTGTCCAGCCTACATAGACTTGCGATTTTATGGCAAGTTAGTTGCATATAATTGAAGCCCAATGTTACACAATAATGGCAGACATTAGTGTTTCAGACTTCATAACCTTCAGACAATTCCTGCTAATGTAAAAGCCCTCATTCTACCAACTTTCTCAGTATGTAAGGGCAATATTTACAACACATACCTATCATTATGCCTTTGTCCCACTTTTATTTATGACCTTGTCCAGATGTCTTGTTGTCAGAGTTTGGGAGGTATGGGTGTGGGTACAGAGTGCATTTTACTGTGCAGAAATGTCCATTATATGTGTAGTATAGTCCACATAGCACTGTGACTTCCAGGTATGTCAGTGACAGAGCAATACAGAGTAATGTAGTAAACCACTGATAGACAGTTGTGTATAGGTTGATAGGTTGCTATGATGTTAGTAGGGTTTTGGCCTTGAAGCCCTTATAACCCATGCAGACAAGAGTGTAGCCAATGTTACATGTCAGCACACAGAGAGTCCCTGTCCAGCAGGGGCACAGGTGGGATCACAGGACTTTATTTTGTGTTTTCTGTGCACTTATATAGGAAGCACATTAATAGGGGTATTGAGGCACTTGACTTGCTGTTGACAGGGAGTGTATTCCACAGATGAGGGAGTGTGTGGTACAAATATCTGTCACACCAACAAGCCATACTGATATCACAGCCCAGGTTGAGGCTGTGCCTACAGGTTGATGGAGTGGGCCTTGAGGTCCAGATGTGCAACAGTCCCATCAAGGCAGGGTCTGGATTGCTTTGTATGCCAGAGAGGTGTCACCCCAGCAGAGTCTGTATGGAACAGGGTAGAGGGACAGTGCTGTTAGCCGATCTGTGTAGGGTAGGTGTTTGGGGTTTGTGGTATCACATTAATGTTTGCAAGACCCTGGTTTATGGAGTCTACACAGTCTATGGTGTGTAGGTTTGTGGAGTTCTCGTGTGATTTTGCCTCTGAGGTGTCCATTGTTTGGGTTTTGTTCTGTTGCAGACCTCCACTTACATGGGCGTGTGTTGTGTATTTCCAGGTGATGTTTACTGACTCTTACACTGCATGGCACCTATGTTACTGCACATTCTGTTCTGATGTGGACATTCTCCATTTGTCTGGCCAGTGGTTCTCCTTCCCGTTATGTGTGTCTCTTTGTCCTTCTGTAGTCCAGTCACAGGCTTTGGCCAGATGGGCTGCTGTTATGTATTTGTAATTCTGATGTGGGCAGGGTACATGCCACACAAGGTTGTGGACTTCACACCTCTGGTGTAGCTATTTAGCAGGTTGTCCATCATTGCACCACTCCATTTGCTGTGGTCCTTAAATAGTTTGCGTTGCTATATGTTATTATGAGGCTACATATGGGCCTAGCTATCATGCCGTCACAGACTGACATCTGCACAAGCCCAAATATGACAGTCAGACAAAGGCCCACACATCGGGACAGGGTGTTAATAATGTTCTGCCAAGCATAGACAGTTGAGAGACCGGTTTGGTAATTGCTTGTTTGCTCTTATAAGTTTGACATCTGCTTCCCCACTGTCTGACATTACTGTTTTGACATGACCCTTTCTTGTTTTGCAAATAGTTGGCAGGCAAATGCAATGTTAGGACAAGCAGAACAGATATACAAGGCATACTTGCGCTCCTTCTCTTACAACCTGTGTGATTCCAGGGGTATGGCTGTTGGCCAGTGACATGTCAGTGCTGACAAAGAAAGGTGGCAGCCTTTTATACACTGGCAGTACACTGACCTTCAGGTACCTGTTGTTCTACTAGGCACCATAGCTCTCAACTTCTGAGAGCCAGACATCTGGACAAAGCCATAAGTAATTTGGGGGACAGAGGCCTAAATATAAGGACCATTTTTAAGTATTGGCCTTACAAACCTAGAAAGGTGATTCAGTAACAGGTTTTGCATTAGCATGCATGTTTCTATAGGGTATGAAGTCTGACACTACAATCTGCCTTTATTTTCTGACCTTAGTCTTACGTGATTTGGCAATGAATTGCCAGACAACCACTGTTTCATGTTATACAAACCACAATTATGATGCAAACCTCTGGACATTCTGCAATAGATTTGTACAGTTGAGAGGTATGGTAGGCACTGTGTAGGTTACTCCAAGCTGTGTATTGTCCATATGTGTGGCCCCCTCTCCATGACCTGCACAGTTTTCCTGCATTAACAGATATTGACATCTGGACAGTGTGTACAACTCCTACTGTAGGTGTAGCTGACATGCAGAATAGTTGGCACTGCAGTTCTTGGAACATGTCCTAGTCAAAGACAGCACTGTACCTAGGCCACTATGACACAACAGCCAGGAGTAATTGCTGGCCACATCCTGACAGTATTAGTCACACATATACAAAGCTCATTGACCCCTGCTTATTGTGGACACGCAACAAGTTATCATGTTGATTGGGACAGTCCTGGCAATGTGTTCTCTGCTTCTATTTTCCTGCAAACATTCCAGTGCTCTTCCTGCTGCAGCTGATTCCACAGGATCATATTGTGTAGTATGGCACATGCTATGAACATGTGTGCACATGTGGCTGGAAAACACTGCAGGGCTCTACCAGGTATGTCAAGGCAGTGGAACAGTGACTTGAGCATCCCAAACACATGCTCTATAATGATCCTGGTTTCTGCATGTGCCTCATTATGGCATTCTTGAGTGGGTGTTTGTGCATTTCTGATGGGTGTCATCATCCATGGCTCCAGTGCATAGCCAGCATCCCCCACCAGATGGCCATATGGGATGTCCCCCCTGGCAAATCCCTGGTACAGCTATGAGGAATGCCAGATGTGGAAGTCGTGATAGCTTCCAGGGCTGCCAGCACACACATTAATGATAATTACCTGGGCATTGCACATGACCTGGCAGTTGGAGTGAAAGCCCTTGCAGTTTATGTAGACCCTACCCTTGTTCACCAGGTGGTGCTTTGATGTGGATATGCGTGCAGTGTATGACACCCAGTACCTCCAGGTAGAGTGCTACATGGTGGAAGAGGAGCATATTGCTGGTCCTCTCCTCACAGGTGTTGGGGAAGTAAATGTGCTTACCGGCATGCGGTAGCATGGCATCCAGGAATTGGTGGATTACCCTATATGCAGATGCCTGTGAGACCCCCATAATGTCCCCAGTAGGCTTTTGGAAAGTACCTGTAGCTAGTATTCTTATGGCTACACATACTTTGGTATCCATTTTGACAGGTTCCCTTCTGTTGGCTTTGAGTCTGAGGTGAGGCTGGCACAGCTCAATGGGTTGCTGAAGTATGTCCCTGTCCATCCTGTAGCACTCTAATATCTCCAGATCATGTAACCCCTGGTACGTTACCCTGGGTCTTAACACTATATCTCCAGATCATGTAACCACTGGTACGTTACCCTGGGTCTTAACACTATTCTCCTCCTCCTCAGTTTGGGGTGGTTGCCAGCATTATCATCCTCCACCACCCTCAGCCTCAAGCACATACTGATGTATCAAAGCAACAGCAGCCCCTAACATTGTGTTGGTTAAAATTCCCCCAAATGTGTATGCACCAGTGGTGCAGAGTTTGTGGGGAAAAAACAGACTGATAGGTGATTGAATAGTTAATACTGTTGTGCTGCAGATGATGCCTGTATGTTTGGCTGACTATGATGTATTCCACCTGCCAGCTATATTATTTGTACTTAATTGCTTTTATTCTGCTATTTGCAGTTTTTTTTTTTTTCCCTTCCTATTTCCACGCCTTTTAATCCATGTGGTGCACCATATAAACCCACTGCCCTAATGTAAACAGTTCTGCTATTTCTGTTTTTCTGTTTTCTTTTTTTGTTTTGCTTGAGACCCAGTGCACACTGTGCAAACCCGTTTATCTATAGTAAACACTATAAGCAGAAATGGCCCTTTCCTGGACATGCACATGCTTTTCATTTCATGGAATAAGTCAATACAGCCTCAGACACACCCCATTGCATAGCTGTGGCTTAGCTAAGCTCATATGGAAGCTGTTGAGCTCCAATGTGCTTACACCAAGCATGACACACACCCCTTTTTTATGTCAGTTGCTTCTTCTGCTTACACCACTGCCTTATAGCTCCTACACATTTAGGTGCATATAAACAAAGGTCTCCTATTTTGCTATTCAGTAAAATGTGTTCATTTGCATACCCCACTGCCTTAGTTCCTTGTTACACCATTACACCAGAGCCTTTCCCCTTAGCAACCAGTGTTACCAGTTATTGTTTTGATTCTGCATTCTATACATTATAATGGCAAAATGCAGTTTTCACTTAAAACTGTATTTTCACATTTTTTATTTTATTTTTGGCATGATTTCATTTGTGTGCCACTGTGCTATGCTTAAATGGACGAAATCAGCCAAAAAAAATAAACTTTGATTTTTAGAATTTGCAACTCTTTTCCATGCCAACGGCCATATTTTAGGCCTTTTGCATGCCTAATGGTTATAATACATGCTGTACTTTGAGCTGTCATGCAGCATGCCCCTGTTTTCATTTTTGCAGAAATGTACACGGTCAGTAACTGAATACATTTCTGCAATGGACACTGTTCTGGCACAGATGTCTGCCTGCTTACTGAATTGCTAATTCACCTCATCTGCATGGTTTTCACCATCAGATGAGGTAATTAACATTATTCAGTGATGTCCATGCAAGAATAGTGCTAGCAGGCTTACGCACACCCCCAGTCTTGTTTACTGAATCACTCAGTGGCTATATTCTGTGCAGAAGTTGCTGTACTATTCTGGCATGGAGAAATCCCTTTATTGAATCCCAGGGTTTAAGTTTTTCTATCCTTTTTCTTGATGTAAACAAATGAAATGAAATAAGAATTGCTGTGGTTAAAATAGATACTTTCTGCTTTCATTTCTTATATTTGCATTAAGAAAAAGGAAAATGTGACTAATTAAATACACATCTAACAAAGAAGCAAGAACGATTAAAGCAAGTATGGAGAGACAAGATTATAAGCTTTATTGGTAAAGGATTATGTTCTGAAATCACAAAACTGTGTAAGGTGTATTATACTGCAATATTTGAAGTTGCTATTTCTTGTCCAGAAAGGTTAAGTGTTGTATTAAAGCTTAATTCATGCAGTTTTATTCCATATTTAAAACACAAACTTTTCAAGAATTAAAAAAAACACGCACACACACACACACACACATATACACACATATCTATATACACATATATATATATATATATATATATATATATATATATATATATATATATATATATATATATTTGAATATTAAATAGAGGTGGTGATTTTGAGAGACTTTGTGACATGAAGGAAAGATAAAGCAAGGAAAGCAGAAATGTATCCCTAGTTTGGCACTTATGTCTCTAATGGGCACAGCAAACCTGTAAGTGATTCATTTCCGAACTCCTCCTTGCACTTATCAATGGTATCAACATTTTTCAAAGATTTGGGATGCATGGCTAGGCTTAAAAAGGCCCTTGTGGTCATTAGCCTAGTAAACACCTATGCACCTATGAAGAAAAATTTCAGCAACTTTCTACTATTTTGACTTCCTCTAGCAAGAGCATTAGCCTGTTTTTTGCAGTTATGTCTTTTTTTATTAGCAAGATATTACACATGCAATTTTGAGATATACTTGATCACAAAATTTGAAACAGTTGCTTATTTAATGCTTTATTCATACTTGGAATTGTAGCTGCAAGCACTTTTTCTAGACAACATGTGAAGCTTGTCAAATGTGACTTTTAACATATACATCAAAATGCTGATTGCATTCATTGTCTAAATAGAAAACGTTCTATCACCGCTATAGCAAGTCAGTGACTTGCCTGATTACTTTGTTTTCTTATGGTACTAAAAGTCTGATGTATAATTATGACTGAATACCTACATGGTAGCAGAGAAAGTGACAGATGCTAGAAGGATGTTGTTAGTATTTCCCAAAAGCCAGAATGCTGCATATGCCAACTACAGAAGCATCTTCAGTCAGAAATCACTACAAGAACAACGTCATGTATACTTCTTTGAATGTGTCATTCATGTAACTAGTTTAAAGAGAGAAGTGACAGTTTGGTGAAGTTGTCTTTTATGTTTTATAATAAAATAACTAACGGAAATGCCCTGAATTTTTATATCTTACCAATAAAATAATCCTGAAAAGGAGTGTATACCAATCAATTTCAAAATGGAACTACAACAACCTTGATGAGCATTTTATGCATAAGTTGACATTTAATGTGATCAGGATGGAGAGCAGGAAAGTCACTGGTGGTATTTTAAACTCTTTATTGTTGATCATTTCAGAAGGTTATGCTCTTAAATCTTTATTTTTGATAATTACAGATGATTGTGCTCTTTATTCTAGCTGTTTTTTATGTATTATGCTCTCTCTCTCTCTCTCTCTCTCTCTCTCTCCTTTGAAAATTAGCTAAATGTGATTTTTATGAAAGAATACTTAAGGGTAACTAAAGGCAAGATTAAAATATTAAAATACAGCACCAAAAACTTCCTCACCTATCACCTGAAGGTCACTAGTGTGCATTTCTGTCTTCTGCAATGTTTAATTTATGTCTGCTGCCTCTTTACAAGATCACTAGTGAATAACAGAAACTAATGCAGCAGTGGCCTAATGGTTAAGGTGTTTGCCTTACAAACGCAAGGTGCAGAGTTTGCATCTCACAAGGGATAATTGGCTAGGATTACAATGGCTTGCAAGGGCAGTTAGCCTAGTACTAACCTATAATCCTATAAGAAGAATTACAGTTGTACCTAAACATCCCTAAATAAACCTCAGAATTGTGTCTTCTTTAGATTGGACAATAAAACTGCATAAATGCAGCTTAACTCTTTATGGTACACTGCAAGCTTTATTTTTCCACTTTATGAACATCTCTCAAAATGTTCTTGTATTCTATACTCCGACTTATAATCTGATATTACAGTCAAAGAATCGGGTGATTGCTCATACCATCCAGCACCATGGTTGAGCACCATCCACTGATTCTGCTTTTTCGCATGAATGGTGAAAATTACCCATGAACTTTAAATTTCCTGTCACAAAAATGTATTTAATATAGAGCACAAAGCTGATATACCAAATGTCACAGTCATTATCGTTTATTGAACCTTCTGTATGTGTCTTAAATTTACTAGACATTTGATAGTTTATAGTGAAATTAATTCCAATAAAAAAACAAAAAATGTTTTCGGTCATTTGCCCCAATCCCCATACATATTACTACCCAAGGTTAGGGAATTCAATACATTTGATCAAAAATCTGGACATCTATGAATTTCTGGACACTTCAGAGATATGCATTTGAATTCTTTCAACCTCTTTTTTTATACCTTACAAATGTACTTCATTACGAGAAACTTTTCTCATTTTGAGTCTTAAAAAGACTATGGGCCGGATTCACGAAACCTAATATGTCTTACTCGGAGGCTGCAGTTGAACGGTATGATGTCAGCATGCCATGCATATTCATGAAGGCATGCTGAATCATACCCAAGTCTAACATGGTCCGTGTAGGAAAGTAGGGGGCATGTCCGATTGCTGAGTACAGAAAAGGGACACGCCCCCAAAAGAGTCAGAGTCCTGAAAGTAAACACCCACGAGCGAGTCCGCTGAAATGTCAAGGAACACAACACCACAGATCCCCACAGACTAAACCCCACTGAAAATATGTAAAATGTAAAAATAGCAGTTTCCTTTTTTTTTTATAACTTCCAAAATGTTTACCCGCATTTGCGCTCGTTTGCGCGGGTATGCCCTTCGCTCAACCACAGTTAGCAGACATGACATTGAAAAGCATATAAGATCTACATATGCAAATTAAGCAAAGTAGCAATAGCGTAGCAGTACAGATGTCGCCCAAAGAATAGGTAGTCACGGTTCGAGCCCAACATCCCCCTCCATTTTTCTTTAAATAAGTATGAAACAATTCCCCAGTGTATAAATTTAATTTAAGTAAAATGTAATGAAATGGTCCATGTATTTCTGAACAAAACCTATATTATGTATATATATAAAAAGGATCATAATTGCCTGTAGCTGAGCAGCGCTTTAACAAACTTAATATGAGTGTCTGTAGCTGAGAGCACTTTAACAAGCTTAATATGAGTGCCCATAGATGAGCAGTGCTTTAACAAGCTTAATATGAGTGCATATGGATAAATAACGCATTACCCAGCGTAAGCTGTTTGCGTCGAGCTGCACAGCATGCCAACCAGCTTACCGTCGGGCAACAGTGGGCAAGCTGTATCAAAGTCGCCTTTACACAGACACGCCTACTAGCCTGTCTAGACAGTAGTAAAATAAAAAAGCAATGGCAAGGATCGAACCCGGAATACTGCGCACCATAGTCAATGTACTGAACCACTAAGCCATGACAGTTGTACTGAGAAATACAGCATTACCATACATATCTGAATAAATGAAAATATAACCATGACAAAGCAGGTTTGCTGTAAGCAGAGAAATATCCAAAATGGCCAATCACAGATAATAGAGGGAAAACCGGCATATATAAGCCTCATAGGCGAGAATACACACCATAACTGATTGTGGTACCCATTTGCAGTCAGGATGGCAGGTGCAGGAGAGGGAAATCACTTTGGAGCACAAAGGTGGGGTCTTGAGGAGTCAAAATATATGGTTTGGCTCCTAGTCCATGATCATGAAGCGCAACTCATGCAGGGCCAGGTTCAATAGGGAGCGTATAAGGCAGAGGCATGGAACCAGTTGGCACATGATCTCACCAGTGCCACAGGCATTCCGTGGACTGGTAAACAGGTCCGTCACCACCATGCGGACCTGAAGCGACGAAAGGAGGACCAGCTGAACCGATGGATCCAGGAGGCCCGCCAAATGTCCAATGTCCCACTACTGAGTAAGTATCCATGTAATTAAGTATGTAAGAAATGCTATCCTAGCCTATAGTATGGATAGGTATGTTACAATATTCCTTCATTTATATTACAGCTGCAGGTGTTCGTTCCGTGAATCGGCAAGCCTATGCTGATAGGCTGTCGAGGTTGTGCCACCAGGCAGGTTAGTAATTATTCTGCTGGTATTGTTATAGAATATAAGTGGGACAGCATGTAAAATAGTTCAGTGTTGTAACCCAGTAATAAAGGTCAAATAAGCCTAGAAGAAAGATTCAGCTAGTATTGTAAGATTAGATAAGTGATGCAGACTGGAAAAGAGTATTGCAATCCAGTAATAAAGATTAAACAAGTCTCAAATAGAGTTTCCACCTGTATTGTAATATCAGATAACTGCTTCAGCCTGAAAATGAGTGTTGTAATCAATCAACAAAGGATAGACAACTGTCGAATACATCCTTGTAAATTCTGCCATATGGAATAAGTGAGTCAACTGGAAAGGATTGTTGTAACCCAGTAATAAATGTTAATAAAGCCTAGAATTAAGTACCATCCTGAAATGTAAATATAAAATAAGCAAGAGAGTGTGAGAAAGAGAGTTTGAAGCTACCAAGACATCTGTAATAGGTCTGGAATAAAGGTATACTGCATTCACTACATAATGAAATGAATGAGACAGCCACAACCAAAGAGTGAAATGTCTTTAATAAAGTACAGAACCTGGACTGTGTCCCTCCCACAATTTGGATATGTTGCTGTCCCTTGCATTATGGAGATAGTATTGTTGTATGAAATGCTGAACATCCACAGTTGTCTAGACCCATATAAATCAAATGTAGCAGGATGCTTTACCTGAACACAGCCAGATATGAACATATATGAATAAAAATGGAATGTATCTTAATATAGCAGTAACATCCTCATCACCAACATTCCTAAGGTTACATACAGGAAACTGTACTAATACATGTAGGGGATATATATCTGCATCTACTAGGAATGTACAGTATATGTATAGGTAGTTCACGTTGTTAATTTAATATTTCTCCACCCTACCCTATTTTCACAAATTATGCCATGTATGTGTATTCACAATTAATTCCCATGGACATTTGTCCTGTTGGTTTATACATATCTGCATGTACGTTGATGCATGTGCCCTGTTCACATATCCAAACCTGATGGCCTGTTGCCACCAATCAACCCTGCATGCTGTTGGAATGTCCACTGTTGTTCTAAATATGCATGTGTTATGCTTGCTGCTCAATGTTCGGAATTCATGTGTGTTTGGTTAATGGGAATACTGATGCATGCTGTTACAACTAATTTTGAATGGTGTTTGTTACTAACCCAAAATACCATAAAATACTGCTAAACATAGGACAACAGGGAAGACGGGTTCCAGCGGACCCACCTCTCCAACCTCAGCTGGCGAGTGCACCTGGCACCAGTGCCCAGGCCGGGACCTCCTCCTCCGGTGGCCCTGTGCCACCTTCGGGTGGAAGCGCTGCAGGGGATGGGGCTCATCCCCCCTCTGCAAGCGTGGCCGGAGGAGAGCCCCCACTCACCCTCCATAGAGTCTGGTCTGTGGTGCGTAGTGAGATCAGGCATTCTGTGACTGATCCACTATGCCAGCTTGAGGCGAGAGTGGCGCAACTCACGGGTGTGCCTGCCCATCCTATCCAGCCCCCAGCACAGCCCCGGCCTGGGCTGTGAAGGCGCAGTGGTAACTGCCCATGGGTGGGGATCTCAGTTCCACTGTTGCCATCTGTGGGCTCATGGGCTTGCGATATCCAAACATCCGTCCCCATCAATTGTTTACCCCCCACATGTGTCATACTCCACCCCTGTATGCGTCTTGTTTGTCTTGTCTGTTAACCTCCCCAACCTACCTCCCCAAATATACCTACTTCCTGTACCTCACATTCCACTCTCACCTGAAAAAAAAAATAAAAAAAGGGCACTCTGTTCCCACAAAAAATTACACCCCATACATAGATGCCCATTTCACATACATGTCTGCTGGACATGTAAACTGATAATTACAATTGGCTATACAACATATTTTGTTGTCCTCACCCCTCTCTCAGGGGTGGAAGGTGTCAAATCTCACTCTAAATTTATAACATATGCACAGCTGTTGCTGGTAAAGAATTGGGCAACTATGGGCCTTCCCTACATCCTTCCTGCACATCCTGAGCTTGTTTTCCTACAGTCCTACCCTCTTTGTGCCCCCTTTTTCACCATTTTCCTATTTCTCCATTTTCTTTTCTTTAAAAGAAAATAGCACGGGTGTTAGCTGGAGTAAGCACTTTTATGCAGTAGTCAGCGGGTGTGCGCTTGTGTGCGCTTAGCTAAGCGTAGATAAGCATAGCTAAGCATCGCACAAACTCACGCAGACCCGCTTACAACTGCTTAGAAGTGCCTTATTCACTCTGTATGACAAGGCCTGTAGTCTGTTCATCAGCAAAATAAAATACCCCTGTCAGTCTCGAACCCAGGAAACACTAGAATGCATGAATTACCACTCAGCCACAGCAGATATACAAGAACTTGGTGCTGAAATAAATATATCATGAAATACAAGGAGTGAATGTAAAGGGAAATTAGGAAGGCCATTACACAAAGCTTGTTCTGTGTATCTTTACTGGCAATTCTTGTGGAATTGCATTACATTAGTGTGATAAGAGAAACAGCCATGCTAGTTAGGTAATAATGTTACAGTAGCACCTTACAAACCCCACACAGTACCAGAGCGGGATAAACACCGCCATATTTGAATAGGTAAAAGGCCAGACCACCCAACTGTGACTGATTGACAGGGATGCCCCTGATCTGCAAACAAATGTTACCTGTGCCCCACTGACTCCCTGTGAAATGTACTCACAGTAGGCAGAAAGGTGGGGAATACCATGTAATGGTAACTGTCAATAAGTTACAGTAGACACTACTTGCATGTCCAAAATGGTGTAGTAATACATATGCTCAAAATACCCCACAGTCACAACTGCAGAGTATCTGAAATATATCACGGGTGTATCCCACTGATATGTACCTTTGCCTGAGGCTGGTCAAATATATACCTGAGAGTATCTGAGGCCTGGAAGGGTCAGAAACACACAGGCATATCAGCCTGTCTGCTGTAAACACTCTGCGAATAGCTGTAGAATTACTTCCACAAGCATGCCCTTATGTAGGAGTACAACACAGAAATATCAAAGGATGTAGCCATCTAACATACTAATGACAGTATAGCAGTTCACAAGCACTGCATGTGCCTGATATTCATAATTGTTAGTACAATATGCTTAGTTGTCCTCACCCCTCTCTCAGGGGTGGAAGGTTTCAAATGTCACAGCAAATGTCAAAACATATGTACAGCTATTGCAGTTAAAGAAATGTGCAGCTATGGACCTTACCTATACCCAGCCTGCACATCCCTAGCTGGTGTCCCCACTGACTTCCTGCTTCCCGCTTACAACTGTTTAAAAGTGCCTTATTCACTCTGTATGACAAGGCCCCAGTACTGCTCAGCAGCAAAAAAAAGTACCTTTGTAAGTGTCAAACCCCAGACCTTGGGCTCACTAGACTGCATGAAGTACCACCAAGCCACAGCAAACATATAAGAACTTAGTGCTGAAAGAAATATATCATGCATTACAAGGAGTGAATGTAAATGGAAAATAGGAAAGCCATAGCAACACATTCCAGTAAAGACAAATATCAGGTATTCAAGGAGTGAATGTAAAGGGAAAATAGAAAAGCCATAGCAACACATTGCAAGAAGCACTGTTGTATGCCAGTTAATCCACAAATCCCACATGTAAGTACATACTCCCATGTAAATA